>NC_138038.1:10007701-10077701 GCF_964106645.2 Podarcis pityusensis | reverse complement strand
GAGGAAGGGGAGCCCTCAGGGAATGGAAGAGTTTCACTCTGAATACACCTTTGTGCACTTTTCTAAACCTACACTCTGTGAGTGAGGAACATTTTTAATTCTTGATAAATGCTATTATGATTATTATTAATTTTTATACCCCACCTTTTCCTCTGACAGGGACTCCAGGCGGCTTACAGATAAAATAAGAACAGCTAAAAGCATAAACGATCACTAACAACAACAAAATCAGCATGGATAGAATTAAATCTATCTACAGTGGTACCTTGGTTTTTGAGCGTCTCAGAAGCCGAACATTTCAGTTTTTGAATGCCAAAAACCTGAAAGTAAATGCTTCCGTTTTCAAATGCGCCTCAGAAGTCGAATGGCTTCCGCTGTGTGTTTTTCAGTTTTCTCAATTGAACCCTTTGCGCCTCGGTTTTTGAACGTTTCAGAAGTCGAACGGCCATCTGGGATGAATTACGTTCGAGAACCAAGGTACCACTGTATATGGTTTTCATATATCCACCACTATATTTACACGCCACTTCAATTGGCAGAATTGGCACTACTACAGGTGCCACCTAATACCCGTTCCTCATTTGATGGTTTAGTGTGGCTGGGGCAGCGCCTACCTTTGGAACTCCCTGCCTATTGACATCAAGCAGGCGCCTTCAACTGTACTCTTTTCCTGCTGGACAAGCATACCCAGATGCTTAGAAAACCGAGGTGAGACAGATAATAATAATAATAATAATAATAATAATAATAATAATAATAATAATTTTCTTTATACCCCGCCCTCCCCAGCCAAGACCGGGCTCAGGGCGGCTAACAACCAATAATAAAAACAAGTTGATTGAAATACTACTTAAAAAAACAAGATTAAAATGCAATGTTAAAACAATTAAAACATTAAAACGCAGCCTCACCACAGGAGGAGAAAGGAAAAAAGAAAGAGAGGGAGGGAATCAAATTGATAGATGCCAACAACATGCTAAATTGCTAGAATGCATTGCAGCATTTCAGGCTTCAAGTTAAAAACTTCCAAGAAATAGATAAACCAGAGTAGCAGCCAAAAGAGGAAGTTAGAATCTTTTTCCTTGACACTCTACTTTTCTTTTTGCGAGGACATTTTTTTTTTCCTGAAGGGGAGCATTCAAAAGCAGTACCTCTCTTTTGCAGGGTACTCTCCCAACTCATTTTACTGCAAAAGTGGACCCAGAGTAATATTGGCCTAGCTAGAAAATGATTGGGGGGTCTGTTCTCGTTTCATTTCACAGGAGTCCAAGAGAGCCCTGCGTCTGACACACGCAGAAAATCCTGCAAAGTACGCTGCCGAGACCAATCCTGCCTGGTTTGAACTAGTCCCTCTCGCAAGTCCCAGGTAGATGGTCCCTGAGGGGAAACTTGCATTTCCCAACATAAAAAGCAGGGAGAGATGTCTAGAAGATCTCATCACCTCGTGATATTTCAGTCCCTCCCCGTTGCAATTCGTCCAGGTTCTCTGTTTTGGACCGAGGAGCTGGAAGGAGACATCGCCCTAATCTCTTTGATCACCGTTTTGCTCCACGGACGTCAGCAGCCGAACGGGATGAATGCAGCCTTTCTCCAACGCCGGAGAGCCAAACGGAACCGTAAAAAAAGTCCTTCCCAGAACCACCTTTCCATCACCGCCACTGCAAACATACACGGAACCAGAAGCAGCCAGCTTCCTAAAGGAGCTGTAGCCATTCTGCGTCCGGATCTACAATGGCAGAACCAAGGTCAAGGGGGGGGGGGGCAGGTACAAGGAAGAAATCGCACAGAGCGCGGTCTCCTGGGTTCATTTTGCAGCTGCAGAAGGGGGGTCCCCAGTAGCTGTGCCTAATAATAATAATAATAATAATAATAATAATAATAATAATATTTATACCCTGCCCATCTGGCTGGGCATCCCTAGCCACTCTGGGCGGCTCACAACAGAATATTAACAACACGATAAAACATCAAACATTAAAAACCTCCCTAAACAGGGCTGCCTTCAGATGTCTTCTAAAAGTCAGATAGTTGTTTATTTCCTTGAAATCTGATGGGAGGGCATTCCACAGGGTGGGTGCCACCACTGAGAAGGCCCTCTGCCTGGTTCCCTGTAACTTCACTTCTTGCAGGGAGGGAACCTCAGTGTCCGGGTAGAATGATGGGGGTGGAGACGCTCCTTCAGGTATACTGGACCGAGGCCGTTTAGGGCTTTAAAGGTCAGCACCAACACTTTGAATTGTGCTCAGAAACGTACTGGGAGCCAATGTAGGTCTTTCAGGACCGGTGTGATATGGTCTTGGCGGCCGCTCCCAGTCACCAGTCTAGCTGCCTCATTCTGGATTAGTTGTAGTTTCCGGGTCACCTTCAAAGGTAGCCCCACGTAGAGCGCATTGCAGTAGTCCATGCGGGAGATAACTAGAGCATGCACCACTCTGGCGAGGCACTCCATATGCAGGATGTGAGGTTTGGGACAGGGGGTTTTTTGCCCTGGCAAACATCTGGAGCCCCCCCCCTTTTTTTGCTCATACAATATGTCCTCTAATTGCTACCTCATGTGGCGTGGCTGCCCTCCTCCTGAAGTTGGGGGTGGGGGGGACATTTGAGAGTGGGGGGCAGCGCAGACAGGCAGACGAGCTGCAGAAACGAGCAAAGGGCAATGGCAAGGATCCAGCCTTCTCTCCTGCCGAGCCAGAATCGGACCCCAGTTGGGCAAGGGCCAGAACCGCTGCCGGCACCAAGCTCTCCGCTCTGTCCAGATGCAGCTGGAACAGAGGGGGCCATTTGGCTCGCAGGAGCTGGCTGCGAAAAGAGCGAAAATTGCCGAGGCAAACACAGCAGCCCATGTCCACCCCTTCTCTGCGCCTCAAGGGAGCTCAGTTGGAAGAGAAACGGCGGGGGGAACGACAGACGGAACGTGTTTTAAAAGCGGCCGCTCTGCCAGGGATTCGGCTGCGTCTCTTTCCGGTGGCGCGGCGCCCACCTGCTAGGCCGCACTGCCGCCATGTGCCGGCGGGAACCGCCTCACGGCCTCATTGGCCCGGGCCTCTGTGGTGGAGCTGGAGGCGGTTCGTATTTTTACACTCGGGGTGTTTATGAAGTTTTGCTACAGATGCAACTGTGTGCCGTCAGCCCCTGTGAAAGCTTCATTGTCCGCAGCACAGGAGAGGCGAGGGAAAGAAACACGGGGCCAGAACAGCTTCATAAATGAAGGCACATTTGTAGCAAGCGGGGGGGCGGGGAGAAGAGGAGCCCCTGCAGCTTGCATGAGGAGTGGTAGCTGTTCAGGAGCGAAACAGTGCAATAGGAAAGGGGAGCCTGACTACAGTCTCTATGAACCATAGGGGCCTCAGCTCCTCGGTTTCTGGATGCGCTCCAGCAGACCCTCTTAGGCCTGGTGCGCCACAGAAAGAGCCACAGTTTGCTAATGCCCACAAACCAAATAAATTGGATACAATCAGGAAAATCTAGGAGCAGCTCAACTGGATTAAATTCACAACTACACTAAAGGATAGAGAAACGTTATGGGGAGCAGCTAGGTAAATGGGATTTTAGTAACTAGCTGCATAAAAAGGCAAACTGCGAATATACGGAGATGGAGTGAAATACTTTTACAGTGTGCTAAAGAAGCTGCAAGGGACGCGGGTGGCGCTGTGGGTTAAACCACAGAGCCTAGGACTTGCCGATCAGAAGGTTGGCGGTTCAAATCCCCACAACGGGGTGAGCTCCCGTTGCTCGGTCCCAACTCCTGCCAACCTAGCAGTTCGAAAGTACGTCAAAGTGCAAGTAGATAAATAGGTACCACTCCGGCGGGAAGGCAGACGGCATTTCCATGCGCTGCTCTGGTTCGTCAGAAGCGGCTTAGTCCTGCTGCCACATGACCCGGAGGCTGTATGCCGGCTCCCTCGGCCAATAAAGCGAGATGAGCGCTGCAACCCCAGAGTCGGTCATGACTGGACCTAATGGTCAGGGGTCCCTTTACCTTTAAAGAAGCTGCAATATTCTGATCAAAGCGATAGTACTGATCAGTACTGCCTTTCCATCTTTAGAGCAGTGCCGTATCTATCAGAATGTGTGAACTGGCTCTTTTTACGGTAGAAGTAAATGCTTGCAAATATGTGTTTCCAAAAGTGCCAGAGTTTGTTATATCAAACTTTGAATCTGCATCGACACAATCCATGTGGATTAAGAACACCTCAAGGTCCCCACCAGACTGGCGTTTTTGTCGGTGTTTTCTACAACATGCAATTGATGCAACGACAGCGTATTAGTGGTGGATTTACACCGGACTGTTAACACACCATGTTGCTTTTATTGGCGGCTTGGTGATGCTTCCTGCGCTATAGTGCCACAAAACTAGGGTAACAAATGACTCTGGAACATTTATGGTATAAAAAGCTATAGGATAGCTCAGTTGGTTAGAGCAGGGGTCAGCAAACTTCTTCCTCAGACCTTGTAGGGGGCCGGACTATATTTTTTTTGGGGGGGGGGAAATGAACGAATTCCTATGCCCCACAAATAACCCAGAGATGCATTTTAAATAAAAGGACATATTCTACTCATGTAAAAACACGGTGGACCAGATTTAGAAGGCTATTGGGCCATGGGGCTGCCTTCAGATGTCTTTTAAAGATAAAATAGCTGCTTATTTCCTTCACATCTGAGGGGAGGGTGTTCCACAGGGTGAGTGCCACTACCGAGAAGGCCCTCTCTGTCTGGTTGCCTGTAACTCCACTTCTCACAATGAGGGAACCGCCAGAAGGCCCTCGGCGCTGGATCTCAGTGTCCGGGCTGAACGATGGGGGTGGAGATGCTCCTTCAGGTATACAGGACCGAGGCTGTTTAGGGCTTTAAAGGTCAGCACCAACACTTTGAATTGTGCTCGGAAACATACTGGGAGCCAATGCAGATCTCTCAGGACCGGTGTTATGTGGTCCCACATAAGTTATAGGACATGCACTGAATGGAACTGAGACAGTATGTCTGCCCCAAGACGTTTGTAAGAGCAGTTTTGAAAGTGGGATCTGCACAGAACCGCCCTGACACTTTCGTGAGCACAGATAATCAAGAGTGCAAAATAAAAAGCAAAAGAAAAGCTGTAGGAAAGCCATCGAAGACAGAAGCCAACCTAGAAGCGATACCCTCTACCCTGGAAGCCCCGTCCCCTAATCGCTAAGGCATCGAATAAGCTTCTTCCTCTTCTTCAGCTGCTACCCCACTGCCAGACAGACTTGCCAGAAGCTATTAATTTGGAGCCTAACATCTTCGGGAAAGGGAACACTTAATTGCTTTCTGAAGTCATTCAGATTCCTGGGATTTACGGTTCGCAAGTCTAGACGGCCCACTTTTAGTGGCAGTTTGCCCCTTGGAAAGAAGGTGTGGATCCGTCCGGACTCCTACCCCACACCCCTGGAAGAGCTCACTCCTGATCGGCTCCTATCCTGGGGGGCTGACAGCGTAAGGCTCCGCCTTGCCCTGGAGATTCTCCGTACAGTGGTACCTCGGGTTAAGAACTTAATTCGTTCTGGAGGTCCGTTCTTAACCTGAAACTGTTCTTAACCCGAGGCACCACTTTAGCTAATGGGGCCTCCTGCTGCTGCCGCGCCGCCGGAGCACAATTTCTGTTCTCATCCTGAAGCAAAGTTCTTAACCCGAGGTACTAGTATTTTCCGGCATATAAGACGACTGGGCGTATAAGACAACCCCCAACGTTTCCAGTTAAAATACAGAGTTTGGGATATACTCGCCGTATAAGACTACCCCTCTTCCAATGCACACCAAATAAAAATTTAAAAAACCAGTCTCCAGTCCGGCTCGGAAATCCGCTCCACTTCCCAGTGGCCAGGGGCTTCTGGGGCCAATTTTCAAGCGTATTTCTGCTTCATCTAGAGAGCTTGGTGTCCTCTAATTTAATTTGTTGTCGTTTTGTCCTTTGGTGGGGAGTTGCTGCAGGACCTGCTGCTGTAGCCGGTGTATAAGACGACCCCCGACTTTTGAGAAGATTTTCCTAGGTTAAAAAGTAGTCTTATACGCCAGAAAATACAGTATTTCTGGGTTAGCGGAGTCTGTAACCTGAAGTGTAACCTGAGGTACCACTGTATTTCCGTCAAGATGTCCACCGCTTCTCTACAAGTCCTGCTGAGTTTTGTGGCCCACACAGGAGTACAACGTGGATTTTGCTCAGCTCTTGAGCTCGCTGCTGCTTGAAATTGGACCCCCTGTGCCGCGAAACAGGGGGCCTTGCCTCTTTGTTCCATCTGCATCCCAGCCGGAATCCAAAGTTGCTGTGACAACCAATGTGGCCAAGGCTCATTTCACACAAGGTTGAGCTAGGCCCTTCCAACTTTTATTTGCTCAGGGAACCAACCTGACATAATACGCCTGTCCCTATCGGATTAGCTTGCTTCTTCTTCCCCAAAATAGACCATACACTGGTGCCCATTGGGAACAGTAGGGTGGAAGCTGGGGAGACTAACAGGCGCCAGAGACACCTGAGTCCAAGTTTGTCCCCATCCTTCTCCACGCTGAATGCTACAGGGACAATACGGAGACAGAGGAAACTGAAAGTGTCCCCGCCTGGAGAAACAGAAGACAGTGTGGTACAGTGGTTAGTGCTGGACTAAGACCTGATAGACCAAGGTTCGAATCCAACCCACGGAGGGAGGGAGGGAGGGAATGCGAGTGACTTGCCCAAGACCGCTTACTGGAGATGCAAGATTCAAAACCAGGGTTGTCCTGAGCCATGGTTCAGACTTTACACGGAGCCGTAATAATCTACCAGCTCTCACCTTGACAAGGTAGGGTTCATTAGGCTAAAATGGTCTATTCAGGCCACTAGACCACAACCAGCCTACACCCTAGAGCAGTGTTGGTGCTGACCTTTAAAGCCCTAAACAGCCTCGGTCCAGTATATCTGAAGGAGCGTCTCCGGCCCCATCGTTCAGCCCGGACACTGAGGTCCAGCTCCGAGGGCCTTCTGGCAGTTCCCTCACTACAAGAAGCCAAGTTACAGGGAACCAGGCAGAGGGCCTTCTCGGTAGTGGCACCCTCCCTGTGGAACGCCCTCCCACCAGATGTCAAAGAGAACAACAACTACCAGACTTTTAGACGACATCTGAAGGCAGCCCTGTTTAGGGAAGCTTTTAATGTTTGAGGCATTCTTGTATTTTAATATTTTGTTGGAAGCCGCCCAGAGTGGCTGGGGAAACCCAGCCAGATGGGCGGGGTATAAATAATAAATTATTATTATTATTTAGCAATCTTTTTCAGCCGTGGGCCGGTCCACCACCCCTCAGACCATGTGGTGGGCCGGACTGTATTTTTTTGGGGAAAATGAACAAATTCCTATGCCCCACAAATAACCCAGAGATGCATTTTAAATAAAAGGACACATTCTACTCGTGTAAAAACACGCTGATTCTCGGACTGTCTGCGGGCCGGATTGAGAAGGCAATTGGGCTGCAACCGGCCCCCAGGCCTTAGTTTGTCTACCCCTGCCCTAGAGGACAGCAGCACTTTTTTAATTTGCAGAGCCTTCTCACAGATATCCTGCGTCAGAAAGTGGATCCAGTTATTTCTGTTTTTCAGGCACTTCACTCCATGCCTCTCTACAGCAGAGGGGCAGAGCGTCTGTTTTGCATCCAGAAGGTCTTGGATTCGAGTCCCGGTCTCACTTGCTATAAGGCAGCATCCTGTTCTCCTTGTCTTCCTTGAAAAGCCCTTCTGAGTGCTGGAAGGCAGGCAGCATACTTGTCTCTAGAGCTAAGGACCACAGCCTGCCCCTATATATTTTAACCCAGAGCCCCCCTGTCCAGCTAGGGCACTGGGTGCAAACAACAGCTGCCCAGAGAAATGACACTTGGCTGACGCTGTTCCAAGGCCTTTGCTGCAACCCTGGGTAATGTGATATAGACAAAGCTCTAAGAGGAAGGGAGAGAGCAAGATAAATCAGGATTAGACAAGAGGGAGAGTGCCAAGCCTAGAAAGACGCCTTCCTTCAATGACACCCCAAGACACACACACACACACACACACACACACACACACTGCCCCTAGCTGGGTTCTTGCAGTTTTCACAAGGACGAAAAAGACTCAGAAGGCGATAAATGGGATTAACTGGGATTCACTTGTGGGTTAGGTTTGAGCCCAGTGAACACCTGCAACTTACAACCTACTGCTTTTTCCATAAACCAGTTCCAAATTCCATTTCACTTGTCCACGCAAAGTCTACACCTATGAGCAATCCACTCGCAGATGGGCTAGCGTAGTAAGGTCTTCGATCCATTGGCTAAATGGAGCTGTACATTTATCTTTCTTTGTTTTCGTACTATAATTTTTTAATTCCGTTTCTAAAATCTCGCCATTTGATTGAATAGCTCCACAAATTGACTTCCCACCCTCATTTCCACAGGGTTCAAACCCTTTTTCTACTGCGTTATAGATCAAACGCTTTTACAGAAAGCCTTCTAAGGCAATTTCTTAATCATTTACATTTATCTTTCTAATGCAGCAGTTATCAGTCTTTTGGACATAATGTTAACTGTTAACAATTGTTTTCGTGATATATACCTTTTGTTTTTTCCTTCCTTCCTTCCTTCCTTCCTTCTTTCTTTCTTTTTCAAACCCCTTTTTATGTGTTGTATTTAATTTTTTAAAGAAATGAAAGAGCCCTATAGCCTCTCCCTTTCCAGCCCATGAAAACACTCATTGGGGAGAGGAGAGTCTTCAGACCCCAAGATCCAACTTCAAAGCAAACTTGAGGCCTGGAACATCTTTTAGTTTTAGTTTTAACCCCACTGCTTGCACCCCATCTGCAGAGACCGGGAGCCTCGCGGTGGAAGCGATATCAGCCCTGAAACTAAGACACAGAGTCCCTTGCCAGCAATTCCCATTTCCTGGGAGGCCACCCACAACCGGGGCAGCTATTTGGCGACTGAGCTCAAGTAGCAGGGGAGAGGTATCATATAAGAAGAGTGTGGCATTTATTTCTGTCTTATTTTAAATTAAAGCATTGTTATCCGTTCCAAGCCTCTGAGGTACAGAGCCTATAACTCAGTGGCTGTCTAACTTTTCCCTCTGGGACACCCTTCCAGAACAAAAACTGGTTCGCGCCACACCAATTATTATTATTATTATTATTATTGCTAAGAAATACATTGGAAAGCAAAAAAAAAAGAAACCACTCCTGGCAGTGCTTGATTTATAACACAGAATGCAGCTACTTTATAATATGATCATGGGAGACCCAGAAAGACTAAAACAATGCAGCTACATATGAACCCAAATAATTCCCTTAATAGAATATTGATTGTCCTCAAATCTCACAGTCGCGTTTGCCATCCTCTCCCGCCACACCCTTTGAAAACCACTGCTGTAAAATAATTATGAAATGAATTATGCTGTAAAATAATTATGAAATGAATTATGCTGTAAAATAATTATGACATTAATTGTGCTGTAAAATAATTATGAAATTAATTAGGTGAACTTATGCTGCAGGGCCAGGTGACAAGTCGCCCTCTGACGTTCTCACCTCACCACAGCACCCGTAACTGAGGCCTAAAAAGACCTGCCCACCTTACGCAGGTGCCTGGAAATAATTCCAGGCCTTCTGAGGAGGGAGTGGTACCTGGAAGTATTAAGGCTTGCATTTATACATTTGAAATATTTGTTCAGCCCGCTGGATTATGGGTCCCCAGCGCTGAGCCTCGAATCTGTTCCCCTTTCTCTAGGGACCCTCAGAGGTGCACCCATTGTCCGCTGGTTCCAGTGCCCATTAATACATGCAGAAAATAGTCGTCCTCAGCAAATATTGGTTAGACAGCTCCAGACTGTATTTGCTACCTCTTTCCCCACCCCCCACCCCCAAAAAGAAGGCCAGCCATAAAACGATGCTTTAAATTTAAATCTGCACACCAGAAATAGACCCGGGCAGAACTTTTCGGATGGGGAGGCTGGGTCCCAATAGCTCAGGTTTGTGGTTTGCTGGCCGCAGATGTTTTAAAAGGCAACATAATGATCCACTGCGAGAGAAAATAGGACAGAGCTATTTTTTAAAAGGCGAACAAGTGACAGTAAATCCTGTGTTTGTGAAAGAGGCTTATCCCCAGCACAAGGACTGCTTAAAAAAGAGAGAGAGAGAGACTTGGAAAAGCTTGATAAATGTTCCTTATTTTTAGTTGGCCTCCTGAAAAACATCTGCAAATCGAAGAGTGTCACTGGAGAAGGAAGAAACGCTACGCCACTGCAGGATTATATATTCATTTACTTGCAATATTCCTGTATTGCCTAATAACAAACAAGTGGCTGGATCGGGCTTAGCCTTAAGTCCCTGGAAGTCATAATTGTCCATTATAAACAGAGTGTGTGTCTCCCCTCCCATCTACCCCAAAGCCTCTCGCTGTATGTCTGAGATTAGAGGACAAAGGAAGGGTTTCAAAGTCACAGGCGGTGTTAGAAACTCAGTTTATAAGCTAGGTGCCAAATGGACTAGGCGACTCTCAGAGTCCCTTTCAGAGCTAAAATTCTACGATTCTATGATCTCAACCGCGTCGCTTGATGTAGCTTGCTCTTCCAACAATTCACTTGTACGCAAGAAGGAGAAACACACACACACACACACACACACACACACACAGGGGAAACAGTATTAAGGCAGAGATTTTTAAACTGAGGCCGCCAACTCAGAAATCTCTTTGCAGTCACAAGTGGACCCATGCCAGTAGCAAAACGTGCCAGGCAAATTTATAACACGGGCCATAGGGTGCAGAGTTTAGCCAGAGCTTGGTCCCAGCACCTAGCTTTTAAATAAATATGTAAATAAAACACCGACTGTTACTAAGCCCATTTATGCTGTCTTCCAAAGTTCCATGCATTCCCAGAGGTAAGCACTACTCCTCTGGGAATGGATGGAGCTAGGTGAGCAGGAAATCTGAACCAGCCCAGCCCCATGGGAATGCAGTTTATTGGTAGTATTCCATTCAATACTCCAGACTTTGCCCCAGAGTGATGGCTAACAGGCCTAGGGCAACAAAAAGAGAAATAGGTAATAGGTAAAGGACACCTGGACAGTTAAGTCCAGCCAAAGGCGACTATGGGGTTGCAGCGCTCATCTCGCTTTCAGGCCGAGGGAGCCAGTGTTTGCCCACAGACAGCTTTCCAGGTCATGTGGCCAGCAGGACTAAACCGCTTCTGCTGCAATGGGACACAGTGACGGAAACCAGAGCGCATGGAAATGCCGTTTACTTTCCTGCCATTTTTGTTGTTTAGTCGTTTAGTCGTGTCCGACTCTTCGTGACCCCATGGACCAGAGCATGTCAGGCACTCCTGTCTTCCACTACCTCCCACAGTTTGGTCAAACTCATGCTGGTAGCTTCGAGAACTCTGTCCAACCATCTCGTCCTCTGTCGTCCCCTCTCCTTGTGCCCTCCATCTTTCCCAACATCAGGGTATTTTCCAGGGAGTCTTCTCTTCTCATGAGGTGGCCAAAGTATTGGAGCCTCAGCTTCAGGATCTGTCCTTCCAGTGAGCACTCAGGGCTGATTTCCTTCAGAATGGATAGGTTTGATCTTCTTGCAGTCCATGGGACTCTCAAGAGTCTCCTCCAGCACCATAATTCAAAAGCATCAATTCTTTGGCAATCAGCCTTCTTTATGGTCCAGCTCTCACTTCCATACATCACTACTGGGAAAACCATAGCTTTAACTATACAGACCTTTGTAGGCAAGGTGATGTCTCTGCTTTTTAAAATACTGTCTAGGTTTGTCACTGGCGTGCTTTCAAACTGCTAGGTTGGCAGGGGCTGGGACAGAGCAACGAGAGCTCACCCCGTCGCGGGGATTCGAACCGCCAACCTTCTGATTGGCAAGTCCAAGAGGCTCAGTGGCTTAGACCACAGCACCACCCGCGTCCCTAAAAAGAGAAAGCAAGCTGCCCCAGAACATCAGCACAGAAAACAGGGCAAGCCACCCACAACTGTCATACAAGTTTTCAGTTCCAGCCCTCAACCTGGCAAATAAGGACTTGGGACCCTGCTGAGACCACATGCCTCAGGGGGGCTGAGGTCCACTTTGGACAGCAGTAAATCACAGCCGCCAGGAAGATTCAGGGCCGTATGACCCCAAAGCCAGGCTGCAAATCTCGTGTTCAAAAGCAGAAAAGAATTGGCTGAATTAGCCTGAAGCTAAGCTGGCAGAGCCTAGGACTTGCCGATCAGAAGGTGGCGGTTCGAATCCCGGCGACGGGGTGAGCTCTCGTTGCTCGGTCCCAACTCCTGCCAACCTAGCGGTTCGAAAGCACGTCAAGTGCAAGTAGATAAATAGGTACCGCTCCAGCGGGAAGGTATACGGTGTTTCCGTGCGCTGCTCTGGTTCGCCAGAAGCGGCTCAGTCATGCTGGCCACATGACCCGGAAGCTGTACGCCGGCTCCCTCTGCCAGTAAAGCGAGATGAGTGCTGCAACCCCAGAGTCAGACATGACTGGACCTAATGGTCAGGGGTCCCTTTACCTTTTAAGCTGGCAGAGTTTAATCTCAGGATTGTAGGTTTGAGCCCCACACTGGGTAAAAATATTTCTGCCTTGCAGGGGGGGATTGGACTAGTTGGTCCCTTCCAACTCTACAATTCTATGATTCTAAGACAAAACAAACTAACCACATGAAAGGTGTCCACTTAAGGCACACATTTCCGATGCAATGCAGAAAGCATACACGGACAAAGTTTTGTAGTACAGTGGTACCTTGGTTTAAGAACAGTCCAGTTTAAGAACGATTTGGTTTACAATCTCTGAAAAACTGGAAATAGTGTCTTGGTTTGAGAACTTTACCTCGGTCTAAGAACGGAATCCGAACGGTGGAAGGGCACCGTTGGTGGAAGGCCTCATTAGGGAAAGCATGCCTTGGTTTAAGAACGGTTTTGGTTTAAGAACGGGCTTCCGGAACAGATTAAGTTCGTAAACCGAGGTACCACTGTGTTTGTTAAAAATAAACCAGATAGGGGAAACTGTGGCATCTGTATAGCAGTGAACTGAAATGGATTCCAAATATATTTTCCCAGGACTGTTAGCCTATACAGCAAAAGCTGTGATCAGTTCATTGTAACATAAAGTTAATTTTTTCTGTCATTCCCTCATACTGAACTGCTCTTTGGAAAGAGTTCTCTAAAATCAGAATAAAGCTGGCATTCAAGAATATAGTGGGGCAACCCTACTCACTAAATCTGCTGCCCCACAGATACATAATCCCTCTTGGACTGGGATGCCCCCAGATCTCCCCAGTTGAACCTTTGATTCCATCTGTTCAAAACAAGAGTCTGGCAAAAGCTTTTTGCTGTTGCATTTTTGAGGGGAACAACAGGTTATTTCTCATGGTGATGATGATGCTTTTAAACTTGTTAACCAATGTAAAATACTTGGTGGAAATGACCACTATGTCAATTTAGTCCCGTTTGTCTACAGAGGCTTTTGGTTATAATTCCAAATGAATTCGGTGCCTGCACTGAGAAACCATATTACAACAGTAAACCTCAACATTTTAAAAAACCTATCCAAAGCTAGCACCCCTCACCCCTCAAAGTGACCTTAAGTAGCCTTCCTTCCTGTGTTAGAAACTCAGATATATAAGCTGGGTGCAGGAAGACTCCTTAAACCAGGCATGGCCAAACTTGGCTCTCCAGCTGTTTTAGGACTACAACTCCCATCATCCCTAGCTAACAGGACCAGTGGTCAGGGATGATGGGAACTGTAGTCCCAAAACAGCCAAAACAGAATGTCTAGTTGCCGTTTTGGAGCCAAACGGCTCAAAAGCCTTATTTTTCAAACAATGGACTGACTGTGATTGATTCTCAGTTAAACGTTTGGTTAGTTTGGAGGACTAACTTGATCTAGCTTAAGAGCTTTGAGAACTGAAAGAAGAAAAGTCACTTGATCCAGGCCAACATATATATAGGCCCATTCTGACCTCTTTTCCTTAGTGGTGACTGTTCCTGCTCAGGCTGCACAGAAAACGCATTTTGGTTCCCGAAATTCATCCCGATTGTATAGATAAAATATAACTGATAGAATTCTATAGGGTGGGGTGTTAAGTGTGTGAAAGCAGTCCCGATCCAATGATCCCCAGATGGTGGAGATATCAGGCACCATTCTGGTGCCCAGTCATCTTCACTTGGTCACAAGTGGTTGAAAGCATGGGTGCAAAATGCGCCTGGCTAATTTTGAAGACGGCTGCCTTCACCTGTTTGAATTATTCTGATTATTCAGGAGTTAAACTTCCCAACATGTAAGAGTCCAGAGGTAGCCTCAACACCTTATTCGGTGCAATTTGGGGATAAACAGAGAGCAAAGGCCAAAGATGGGTGGCCGCACCCGTGAGTCAGTAGGACAAAAAGAATAGAGGGTGACTTTTTCTTGGTTTTTCTGACATGGCCAAGAAGCCACAGCAGATAGGATGAAGGAAACATGTCTAAGCAGCCACCAGTGACTTAAGAATCCTCAAGTATCATCTTTATTTGGACTGCTAGAGGACTAGGAGGTTCCCAGAGACATTGCGGTGACAATAAAGAAAAACAACAACAGAGTCCTATAGCACCTTCGAGTGTCGTCTTCAGTTGGGTGTGTCTGTGCGCGCTTATACAAAATGAAGAAATTGCCAGGTGCACAGTCTGTGTACAAGTTAAGCACAGTGACAACTCAAGGCGACAGCACTTGGTGATAACACAATCTTCCTAGCTTTACTGTGCTTACTTAACACTGTAGCAGGAGAGAAAACCTTGGACCTGATTGAGTCCTAAGTAAATAAAATCAAATTTACTGGTAAATTCCAGTTCATCTATTTCAGCCTTTGAAGTCCCCCACCCACTGGAAAACAGTGCCTTTCAGGTCGGCGTCGGAGCGACAGTAAGAGATACAGGGCAGGAATAATTGGCAGTTCTCCAGACGGAAGAATGCAGAAAGTAGAATCCTCGAAGGATCAGTATTTGGAACCTGTTCTTTTAAACTTGTTCACACATGACCTAGAGTTCGGGGTGAGCAGTGAGGCAGCCAAGTTTTCTGGGGATATGAAATTGTTCGGGGTGGATAAAACAAAACGGGACCAAGAGGAGCTTCAAAGAGACCTTTCCAAACTGAGCGGATGAGCAGTAAAATTCAGTAAAACAAGCGTCTTAATATTAAATATCTTCATTTCACAAATATACTAATGGAGTCTGAACTGGCCTTGAGTGAATTCCATGTTGGGAACCATGAGGAAAAGAGCTGAAAATAAAACTGCGGATATTTTAAATCTGTTATAAAAATCTATGGTGCGACTGCATTTGGAATACTATGTATGGTTCTGGTCGCCTCAACTAAAAAAGGAGATTGCAGAGCTGGAAAAGGTTTGGGAAAGGGCAACCGACATCATCAGGGGGGTGGAGAACACCCCTGCCCGCCGAGTAAAAGCTTGAAACAGGATAGAAAACTTTTTTCTCCCTCTCTCGTAAGTCTGGAAAGGGACGCGGGTGGCGCTGTGGGTTAAACCACAGAGCCTAGGACTTGCCGATCAGAAGGCCGGCGGTTTGAATCCCCACAACGGGGTGAGCTCCCGTTGCTCGGTCCCAGCTCCTGCCAAACTAGCAGTTCGAAAGCACGTCAAAGTGCAAGTAGATAAATAGGTACCACTCCGGCAGGAAGGTAAACGGTGTTTCCGTGCGCTGCTCTGGTTCGCCAGAAGTGGCTTAGTCCTGCTGGCCACATGACCCGGAAGCTGTACGCCGGCTCCCTCGGCCAATAAAGCGAGATGAGCGCCGCAACCCCAGAGTCGGTCACGACTGGACCTAATGGTCAGGGGTCCCTTTACCTTTACCATAAGTCTAGAATTCATTGGAATATTCAGAAAGTCCTTCTTCATGCAACACGAACTATGGAACTGCCCCCCTCAAGAGGTTGTGAAGGCTGGCACGCTGAACACTGGAAGCTGATCTTTTCCTCGCAAAACAATCAATGGACATCAATAAAAAAGAATCACATTCAGAAGCCGGTCTTCCAGAGTGCTCTGCCTGCTGACCTGAAAGTTGCCGTTCTTCAAGCTTCAAAGGGAGACCACACAGAATGGCTGAACGAGGATTCACAAGGAAAGTTTGATTGAATTTATCCAGCACTCAATCTAGCGCACGGCTTTGAAAGCGCACGCCACAATAAATCTGTTTGCCTTTCAAGGTGCCGCAAGTTGAGCATGCAAGTTTGTGTGTGTGTGTGCACTTGTAATAAATCAACCTAGCCACACCTCTGAAACTTGCTACATTGCAGAGAAAAGTTCTATTTCTTTCCCTTTTTTTGGCTGCAAAATGCAAACGTCTGTAGAAAAGAAAACTTCGGGCAAAATAAAGCTCATATTCTCCTACCACATACACGTGAACCGTATCAGTGTAGTCAGGGCCCGGTGAACTGCAACGAGCCCTAGCCACTCTTGGAACAAAAAGAGCGAAACCTAAACATTAATAAATTTCCAAAATGCCAGCCTCGGCTGTCCTTCCTTTATTTTAACTCAATGCACCAATGACACATAATGTTTGGCCTTTCTTAATGACCTTAAGCAAACGAAGACATGCGTAAGACGCAACCAACTCCTTCATATTTGTATATTTTATAGGCTAAAATGTGGCACTTGTCAACCTCGAAGCTCGCTGCCCACCTACTTCTTCCCACATTGGCTACTGGTTTGGACTGGTTTGGAAGGGAATGTTCACAAACATTCTAATCAAATATCCTTTATTAAGCACAGCATTAGGTATTAGGTACAGCAAACCACACATTATCAAACATACACCATATACAAATTGTGCAAAATACGAGCTCAGCAATACAGGGTTTGTTCCAACCAGATCTTTAACTCCAGAGAAAATCAATTTGCATAAATAATATAATACAACACTACCACATCACCGATCAATTAAGAACCACTAAATCTCTTTATGGGAAGCGGGTAGCGCTGTGGGTTAACCACAGAGCCTAGGACTTGCGGATTGGAAGGTCGGCAGTTCGAATCCCTGCGACGGGGTGAGCTCCCGTTGCTCGGTCCCTGCTCCTGCCAACCTAGCAGTTCGAAAGCATGTCAAAGTGCAAGTAGATAAATAGGTACCACTCTGGCAGGAAGGTAAATGGTGTTTCTGTGTGCTGCTCTGGTTCGCCAGAAGCGGCTTAGTCCTGCTGGCCACATGACCCGGAAGCTGTACGCCGGCTCCCTCAGCCAGTAAAGCGAGATGAGCGCCGCAACCCCAGAGTCAGGGGTCCCTTTACCTTTAAATCTCTTTATAATGGCCCAGACTTTCTACATGGACAGCACTCAAAAATTCAGCCACTATTAAAATAAATATTAAATAAGGGATATGAGTGGTTACATTTTGAAGAAACAATGGGAGGTCTTATAAAAAAAAGATTAAATAGGGTAGGGGCCAAGATACAGCCTTGCCTAACATTCTACCTGCTTCAGGGAAGGGTGTCAGCAGAAGCACTGCAAGCAGATATTGCTGCTTCTGTGAGGGAAGGGGGAAAGTCATTTCGGCTGGGAGAAACCTCATGCAGAACCTGGAAACAGGAGACCCTATGTCCTTTCGCAAGACCAGAGCAGGGAACTGGTCTCAAGCAGGCAGAAAGACTGAACGGCGTGCGGTGGAGTGGGAAGGAGTCCTAGTTGGTATAGAGGAAACGGGCAAGGTGCCCAGAATGGTGAAGCAAGATGAGGAGCAGGAACTTGGGGGAAGAATGGGCGGAGACAGAGGTCTGAAGGAAAGAGGGAATACTGAGCTGAAGGGGGGAGGCAGGAATTGGACAGGTAAAATTTTGGAGGGTGGGAGAATATGAATGGGGGAACCAAGGAGGGAGGGTGGGGCATTGCTGAGAGGGCTGCATGTTACGTCCAGATTCGTGCTAACCAGCCTGATCTGTAGCTGCAGGACTGATTAGACTGTTTAATAAATGCAAGAGAGGGCCTTCATTTTAAATAACATTTTGTTCTCACTGAAAGGCCGAGGGATGGAAACAGTGTTCAGTAGAGGGTGACTGTTCTACTGGGCTCTTAAGGACAGAATCACAGAACTGCAAAGTTGGAAGGGACCACAAGAGCCATCTAGTCCAGCCCCCTACAATGCAGGAATCTTTTGCCCAACAAGGGACTCGAACCCATAACTCGAGTCTCATGTTCTACCACATGGGTAGGCAAACTAAGGCCCGGGGGCCGGATCCGGCCCAATCGCCTTCTCAATCCAGCCCGTGGACGGTCTGGGAATCAGTGTGTTTTTACATGAGTAGAATGTGTGCTTTTATTTAGAATGCATCTCTGGGTTATTTGTGGGGCATAGGAATTCGTCCCCCCCCCCAAATATAGTCCGGCCCCCCCACAAGGTCTGAGGGACAGTGTACTGGCCCCCTGCTGAAAAAGTTTGCTGACCCCTGCTCTACCAGCTGAGCCACTCTGAATATATAGGGTTGTTCTACTCAAGAGTGGACCTGTTGAACTTAACATTCCCAAGTTATTTATGCCTTCCAGGGCATTTTTTTCAGCCAGAACCCACAGGAACTCAGTTCCGGCCACCTCTCAAGGAGAACAAGGAGAGAACAAGGGAGGCTTTCATGGTGAGCTCTGGCGCCTTTTTTTCTAGAAAAATAGCACCAGTGCCTTCTAATTTCAAAAGGTCTACTCGGGAGTAGAACTAATATTGGCCAGAGCACAGTTTTAAAAATCTTCTATTCAGATAACTTAGGTTGGCACATAGACATTTGAATTTCCCAGAAAATTCAATCAAGCGGAAGGCAGTTTCAAATTAGCATTAGAAAAATATTTCAACTTCTTAGGCACAACGCAAAAAGTTCTAGTGCCTGGACAACTTCCTAGGATTTCTCTAGCTCTGAGTGGGTCTCGTGTTCTACCTATCCTTAGAGAAAAGCTTTCGTAACAGTCTGTACACTTTTTTTTTTTTTAAACTGGGGTGGTGTGTAATTTTTCCATTTTTGGAAACACAATAAAAAATTCTGCCCTTCCTCGCACCTGTTCCAACCACACACACACACACACACACATTTCCCAAAGCTCTGGGGGAGGCGGGAGACTCTGTCTGCCTCATACACCTTTATGGCACATGATCGATTTTGCGGTGCCAAGCAAGTCACATTGAACTCTTCCAAATTAATCCCTCTGGCAAACACAGCCTGCACAAAAGCGGCAGCCAGCTCCATTGCCTTCCCTTCCTCTCCATGCCAGCATCAAGTCCTGCAGCTCTGATGCAGTGGCAAATCCCAGGTTGCTGCCATCTCCCCATGCCAGTCCTTGAGCAAAGAAAGCTGTGCCAACGAAACACCCTCACTCAAAATCATCACGGAACGGCAACATCTTTAATCTCAAAGAGGGATCGCCCTGCATCCGGCCTCAGCTCTAAAGCCAGAGTGCAAACCTGGGCTCAGCTCTGAAAAAAAGGTGACAGTGCAGGTGTGCCTCTGAGCATATGCAGAGTACATTTCCAATGATCATGTAGATTTGAGAACTACACCTCTGGAGGAAGAGAAGGCAAGAACTAAACATTGGTCCCTTTGGCTTTGACAACACCCCTCCCCTCCCGCTCCATCACATCTGGAGGGAGAGGGCAAAGTTGGCTTCTCGTCTTCCAGAATAGCAGCGAAGAGAACGAAAGCAGGCAGACAGCTACATCCCATGGGTCTGTGACCCAGCAATAGCATCTGTACCCCGCAGCCAGTAAAGAAACCTGCAATTCCCCTCTGAGATGCATAAAAGAAGCCCATACTGTACAACAATTTGCTGTGCAGAAGACACGTTATAATTTTGCGATATCGCCTGCCCTCCTTTTTCATAACCAGACAAGCAGGCAGATTTTCTTCAAGGGGGGGGTGCTCCTGTTCCTCTCCATCACCTCCTCTGGACCTGAGCTCCACTGGTTCTCCCACCCCCCCACCAAGATGAGAAGATGCCAGAAATTCTCACCTTGGTCCCACAGAGTATGTAAGTCTCTAACAGGGTTCTCCCTACAACCACTCGCCCCCCAATTTCCAATTTATTGAACTCCTCTTTTTAGAAATACGCTTACTGGATGCAGTGCCTGTCATTTTCTATGTATATATATTTATATAAAAAATTTCGACCCAATCTTGGCATTCTGTTTCCTGGAATGAATGAACAACCGAAGCAGTGATTCACTTTGGCGACTTTCACACCTAACAGCTAGAGCTCTTTTTCCATCACTGAGCAGAATTTTCTGCTCTGAAATCACGGGAACGAACTAAGCCCATATAAATCGACGAACCACAAGTACCAGACTCCAGAGAAGGGGCATAAAGAAAGAAAACAATGGTGGAACAATAGAGCAAGTCCTAAACAGAGCTGTGCCAGCTGACATTAAGAAAGCGAGGAAGATTTAAGTGAGAAAAATTTAAGTCACCGGTCAAGGGGTCTCAGCGCTTCAGACACCCTGACATTCAACACCTTTCACATTCACACTGCACATTGAAAGCACATTCTTTCCCCCAAAATATCCTGGGGAATGCCGTTTGTTAAGGGTGCTGGGAATTGTAGCACAGAGAAGGGTAAACTGCGGTTCCCAGAGGTTGTGCTCTTGTGGCACCGCTATTTTCTCTCCCTACACCTGAGCTAGGGACGCGGGTGCTGCTGTGGGTTAAACCACGGAGCCTAGGACCTGCCGATCAGAAGGTCAGCGGTTTGAATCCCCGCGACAGGGTGAGCTCCCGTTGCTTGGACCCTGCTCCTGCCAACCTAGCAGTTCGAAAGCACGTCAAAGTGCAAGTAGATAAATAGGTACCGCTCCGGCGGGAAGGTAAATGGTGTTTCCGTGCGCTGCTCTGGTTTGCCAGAAGCGGCTTAGTCATGCTGGCCACATGACCCGGAAGCTGTACGCCGGCTCCCTCGGCCAGTAAAGCGAGATGAGCGCCGCAACCCCAGAGTCGGTCACGAATGGACCTAATGGTCAGGGGTACCTTTACCCTTTACCTCACACTTGAGCTCCCCAAAAGAGAGGGGCTGCGTCTCGGACACTCCCTGAGCCTCAAAGCCCTTCAAAACCCTAAGGATGTTAATGTTTAAGTTAAATTTTATAAGAACTGTGATTTGGAAAACCGTTAAAAGGACATGCAATGAAATTCAACCAAGGGGAAGCGAGGAAGTCCCTTAACAATGTTAACAAGTGTTGTTTTCAATAAGGCTATGATTTATGTTTGTTTGTCTTACAATGTTGTGAAAACCAATAATTTTTTTTTTCAAAAACAAAAACAAAACCCTAACTGGCGAAGTCGCGGCTGCAGCTGGCGGGAATTCACTCTGCACGCGCTCAGAGGCGCTCTTCTTCCTTGGCGTCTTCCCCTGCTCCGAGCTGCCAGCAAATCCCAGAGGCTGAGCCTCGAAGGTAAAGGCTGAAACCAAAGTGGGACCCCCAGCAAAACGGGACCCCCCCCCTTCCCACCGGTTGCTGACCAACCTGCAGCTCGCACCAGGCCACCTCGACGGTGGTCTCGGTGTCCAGCCCCTTGTAGACGGTCTTGAAGGAGCCGCGTCCGATCTCGATGTCGAACTTGAGGAAGCGTCCGTCGGGGGACGTGGCCACGGCGCGCGTCTCGGCCTCTTCGTTCTCCTCCTGCTCCCAGTGATCGCGCTCGGTGGGCGGCTGCGACGGCGCGGCCTCGCGGGGGCTCTCGCTGCCCGCGGATCCCGGCGCGGCAGGAGCGCAGGAGGGAGGCGGCGGCAGCAGCGGCGGCGGCGGCGCGCCGGCCGGAGCTCCTACCGCCGCCACCGCCGCCTGCAGCTCCCGTCGGGGCGCGTCGGCGCCGTCGAAGCCCCTGAGCGCCGCCAGCTCGGCCGAGCTGCGGCGGCTGATCTTGTAGTTGGAGCCGCGGCGGCCGGACAGCCTGCGGCCGCGAAGGCGCGCGGCTTGGAGAGCCTCGTCGTCCACGCCGCAGCCGGCCGGGTCCGCCGCCCCGTCGGGCTGGGCCACGAGCGCTCCGGCGCCCGAGCCCGGATCGGGAGCCCGCAGCATGAGCATCGGACGGCGAGGCGAGCCGAGGCACCCGGGACGGAGAAGGAGCGCCTGCCGACTGAGCCCGTGCGCCCTGCGGCCGCTACGTGCGCTCCGGAGACGGGAGCCGCGGCACCGCCCCCTCCAGGCACCGTCCTGCCGCCGCCGCCTCCCCGCCTCTCCTCCGCCCGCCCTCCGGCGCCTTCCTCCGCCCACCGCCGCCCCTCTTCCAAGGTAGACAGCCGGCAGCTCCCCACACTCGCCCGACGGCGCCCCTCCCCAAGCCGCTCAGGACGCGCCGCCGTCCAACTCCCCACGCACGCAACCCGCTACCTCTCCAAGCTGGCGCGCCGATGCTTTTGCGCGCCCATCCTAGACGGGAAAGTAGCGGCGAGGTTTCTTTTTTAAAAAAAAAAAAAAAATTAAATTAAGTTTCTTACAGATATAACACATATCACAACAAAAGAAAAACAGAAAAAAAGGAAAAAAGACAAGATCACAAATATAAACAAAAAAGAGAGTAAAAACAAAGTACCGGTAAATTGGCGGCGAGGTTTCCACGCGAGTTTGGGGGCCGGGCACGCGGGGGAGGGCTGATTCTTGCAAGGGAAAGTGCTTGCTGCGCTCACGCAAAAAAAGAGGAACCAAAATAAAAATGCAGGGCGCTTTCCTTGGGAAAAAGAAACCTCCTCAAACCCACAGTCGCCTTTTGCAGACGCTCCAAACGTCCCCGTTTTCCAGGGAGAGTGCCAGATTTGTAGAAGCCGCCCCAGTTTTTTGATTTGATCCCCCAATGTCCCATTTTTCTATAGGGTGTCTATTTTCATCATCCGAGAAACGTTGGTGGGCATGGAGTTATGGAACCCCCGAGCCAAGGAGATAAGTAACAAGAATGCCTTTAAAAGACACCCGAAGGCAGCTCTGTATAGGGAAGTTTTTAAATGTTTAATTATGTTTTTATATGTGTTGGAAGCCGCCCAGAGTGGCTGGGGCAACCTAGTCAGACGGTGGGGTATAAATAAAATAAAATAAAATAAATAATAAATAATAAATAATAAAATAATGTGTTGGAAGCCGCCACTCTGTGTAGCTTCCAACGCATAAAACGTTGTTGTTGTTTTATGATTATGATGATTATTATTTAGGATGTCTATTTTCATCAGAGAAATATTGGAGGGTCTGGTAAGTGCTTGCTCTGCTTACCAACCTCCCCCCCCCCCCCATTAAAATTCAGGGTTCTTTCTGTGAGGAAAGCAAACCCACGCAAAGCCTCTTCAAACACACAGGTGCCTATTGCAGGGAAATGATGTGTGCTCCTTCTTGTGACCATTCATTTCTGGTTTTATAAGGCATTGGAGAGACGGTTGAGGGCCGGGGGGGGCAGCGTTAGGGGTGGAGGTTGCAGCAGAGGCAGTGGCGTAGCGTGGGGGGTGCAGGGGGGGCCGGCCGCACCAGGCGCAACTTCTGGGGGTTAGGGTTAGGGGGCGCAAATCCACGGGTTAGGGGGCGCAAATCCATGGGTTAGGGGGCGCAAATTACTTGCCTTGCCCCGGGTGCTGACAAACCACGCTACGCCACTGAGCAGAGGTCCTCTTCTCTGGATTCTGGACTGGGCCTGGCACTGTCTAGCTGCCAGTCTTGGAGCTCTGGATCATTCTGGCGCCCTTATAGCTTCAGAGAAAGCAGCGCTGTCAGGCAGAGGCAAGGTTAGGGAGCAGTGCAGGGCCAGATTTAAGTGTGATGAAGCCCTAAGCTCCTGAAGGTAATGGGGCCCTTTATATGTCCAGCTGTCCTTTGTCAACAACAAATTGTCGCTGTTTTTCTTCTGAATATATGCTATATGGTAATTTATGGACCTAATAGGTATCTAAAGCCATTTGCACATGCAGAATGTAAGGTAAAGGGACCCCTGACCATTAGGTCCAGTCATGACCAACTCTGGGGTTGTGGCGCTCATCTTGCTTTACTGGTCGAGGGAGCCGGCGTACAGCTTCCGGGTCATGTGGCCAGCAGGACTAAGCCGCTTCTGGCGAACCAGAGCAGCGCACGGAAACGCCGTTTACCTTCCCTATTTATCTACTTGCACTTTGACATGCTTTGGAACTGCTAGGTTGGCAGGAGCAGGGACCGAGCAATGGGAGCTCACCCTGTTGCGGGGATTCGAACCGCCGACCTTCTGATCGGCAAGCCCTAGGCTCTGTGGTTTAACCCACAGCGCCACCCGCGTCCCATATGCAGAATGTAGGCACCCTATATATAGAAATGAGCAAACCAGTGATATTTTAGGGAGCAGGCAAGCAGGCAGGGCCCATTACTTACATCATAGGAGCCTACACAACACAAAAAACTGTTGCTGTAGGTAGGTTTCATTTTTTTGTTTTTTATCTTATATTTTGGAAATGTACATCCCCCTGTTTTTTCCTTTAAATTTTTTTGGGGCCCCCAAGAGAGTGGGTCCTAAGGTATAGCTTGTTTTGCTTGTACGTAAATCCGGCACTGGCCCAGCAACGAGGTCACCCAGTGACACCCCAAACATTTAAAATGCACATGCCCTGCCCACCCCCTGCCAATCTTGGGAGGTGTAGTTTGTTAAGGATTATGGATGGGGTAAACTATTTCCCCCAGTATTTTTTTTGGGGGGGGGTAGCATTCAAATGTTTGGTGTACATGCATAACTGAGCGGAAGGCTGCACTCAAATCTCCAAAATCACGCTGCAAAATTTGTCTTTGCCGAACGCTGGAGAGTGTGACGTAGTATAAAGAAGAGAGTGTTTCTATTTTTTGTTTTTGTTTTTGCAATTCAATCTTTATTGGTGCAAAATCAACACATATACACACAACGGAAGCTTAGAAAAAGAAAACAAAAGAAACACAAGACATCTCCTACAAAAAAAGAAGAAGAAATAGAACAATATATCACAAATGTACAAAAATATTCCAGCCATTAACTTCCGACTTCCTTGATATGGGTTCTTTGTTTCCTTAATTACTTGCCTCTATTTTTTCAATAAACTTTATTAAATCTTGTTTGTGTTCTTTATACCTTTTCCAATTCTGAGAGTTATTCAAAGCATTCTAAAGTTTTTATATGGGGACACTGTCCTTTTAAATATTGTCTATAGATCTCCCATTCCCTTTTGAACTTTTGGGTTGGTGGATCTCTGATCTTTTCCGTCATGTATGCTAGTTCCATGTATTCAAGCATTTTTACTTGCCACTCCTCTTTTGACGGAATTTTATCTCCTTTATCTTCCACCCCTTGGAAGAGAGTGTTTCTGAGCACGGGCAGAGCACTTCCCTTATTTCGCTGCCTTCATATATCCAGGATTGACAGGCTTCCAGACAGCTTGACCCCCATTCAGAATTGCCTCCATCCTTGTAAGGCTGGGATCTTAGGAATCTTCAGCTAGGTTCCTCAATATTCTTTTGAAATCGGAGGCAGAAGCTGAGTGCTAATAAGCTGCTCAAGATCATACAGAAAGTTTGAGAGTTGAAGTGCTTATTGTTGCGAAGCAAAATCCAAGATACACTTAACTGGGAGTAAATCCTGCTGGTTTCTGGAGTAATGTGCATGGGGTCAAGTTGCAGAGCGCCTAGGAACTTGTTGTTTAGTCGTTTAGTCGTGTCCGACTCTTCGTGACCCCCTGGACCAGAGTACGCCAGGCACTTCTGTCTTCCACTGCCTCCCGCAGTTTGGTCAAACTCATGCTGGTAGCTTCGAGAACACTGTCCAACCATCTCGTCCTCTGTCGTCCCCTTCTCCTTGTGCCCTCCATCTTTCCCAACATCAAGGTCTTTTCCAGGGAGTCTTCTCTTCTCATGAGGTGGCCAAAGTATTGGAGTCTCAGCTTCAGGATCTGTCCTTCCAGTGAGCGCTCAGGGCTGATTTCCTTCAGAATGGACAAGTTCTTCTTGCAGTCCATGGGACTCTCAAGAGTCTCCTCCAGCACCATAATTCAAAAGCATCAATTCTTTGGCGACCATCCTTCTTTACGGTCCAGCTTTCACTTCCATACATCACTACTGGGAAAACCATAGCTTTGACTATACGGACCTTTGTTGGCAAGGTGATGTCTCTACTTTTTAAGATGCTGTCTAGGTTTGTCATTGCTTTTCTCCCAAGAAGCAGGCGTCTTTTAATTTTGTGACTGCTGTCACCATCTGCAGTGATCATGGAGCCCAAGAAAGTAAAACCTCTCACTGCCTCCATTTCTTCCCCTTCGATTTGATGGGCCCAGTGGCCATGATCTTCGTTTTTTTGATGTTGAGCTTCAGACCATATTTTGCGCTCCCCTCTTTCTCCTAGGAACTTAAGGAGTTGCTAGTTCATACAAACTCATCGGTGGTTTTCTTCGCTGACTGGCAATGGCTTGCCAGGGTTTCGAGCAGGAATCTCTCCTCCCGGCCCTCCCTTGAGATACCAGAGATTAAATCGTTGACCTTCTACATGCATGGCAAGTGGTCTATCTCTGATCTTCTAGCTCCAAGTTCCTTGGCAGGATCTGGGCTCACAAAGCAGATTTTCTCGCATCTCATCAAGAGGGTGACCTCTTGCTTTTTCCGTTTCCCCTTGTAGCATGTAGCTTGGATCACTTGCTTGAGTTACTCATGGCTACTGGCGTGCAATGGAAGGGGGAGGGTCAACCTGGTTGTTATGTACTGAGTTGAATAGGATCCAAAAGGCAGCAGTCTGATTGGTCCTAGAACAATAGGATCCAGAATGCAGCAGTCTGATTGGTCCTAGAACAATAGGATTCAGAATGCAGCAGTCTGATTGGTCCACAGGAGCCACCCAATCCAGCTCCAGGTGGAAGGGAATCCGCAACCTGATTGGCCTACAGGTGAATCCCGGAATTAGCCAATCACGTGGGGCCCATTGTGTAAATAATGTATATAAAGCAGACATTCTGGGGGAACTTCCATTCCTCCTCACCACTATGAGCTGAATAAAGAGCATGAAATCCACTCTTGACTCCGAGTATATTTCATTTATTTATTTTATTTTCTCCTGGACTTCCCTCCTCCTCTTTGTGAGCCCTGTTGTATAATTTATTAAGAGAGAGAGAGAGAGAGAGAGAGAGAGAGAGAGAGAGAATGAGCAGCCTCACGTGCGTCTTGAGGAGGTAGATCAGAATCTTCTCCCAGCATTAAGTGGTTCTGGAATATGAATATATATATATATATATATGCCAACTTCACACAAAGCAGGAAGGAGGGGATAAAAGGCCAGACTAGACAGAACACCATTCACACAAGCAACAATTCAATCATAGAATTATAGAGTTGGAAGGGAACACCAAGGGTCATCTAGTCCAACCCCCTGCAATGCAGGAACCTTTTGCCCAAAGTGGTGCTTGAACCCATGTCCCTCATGCTTTACCAACTATGTTTGTTTGTTTGTTTTTAAAGTAAATAATAGGTACAGGGCATCTTAAATTGAACTGAGACACTGGGAGCAGGAGATTTAGCCTTTCCAGAACCTTCTGCATTCCAGATCCAAAAAGGAGTGAAGGGTTGCTTTTGATCTGCCTTTGAAGAGAATCTCTTTCCCAGGTAAGAATGGGAGCTTTCCTTCCAATGCAAAGAAGCAAAAACCTTCCCATCTAGACCGGGGCTGCAGCGGGAGGCGAAGGGTTAATGCTCCCTGCCAGCACTCCCAGTCTGGGTCCTCAAACTGCCAGTTACATCAAGCACACACACACATACAAGACAACCACCCATAGCCTGTTGTTAATTGTGTGGATGGTGGTGTCACATCCAGGAACCTTATCCTGACCCAGCCAATGACCTTGATAAAGTTATGGAGCATTAAGAAGACATGAGTGCTCAACAGTCCACCTCCTTCTGGGCTGTGGCCAGGTCTCTGCTGGAGAACTGCTCTCTCAGGCTCAGGAGGGGCAGGCAGAGGAATTTGGCTGGGCGGGAGAACATCAAAGACATGGAAAGGTCCACAAACGGAACAGGGAGGAGCAAAAAATAGGGTATGTCTGCCACAGAGAAAGAGACAAAGCAGGAGAGAGAGAGAGAGAATTATCGTATTTTTTGCTCTACAAGACTCACTTCCCCCCCCTAAAAAGTAAGGGGAAATGTGTGTGCGTCTTATGGAGCGAATGCAGGCTGCGCAGCCATCCCAGGAGCCAGAGCAGCAAGAGGGATTGCTGCTTTCACTGCGCAGCAATCCCTCTTGCTGTTCTGGCTTCTGAGATTCAGAATATTTTTTTTCTTGTTTTCCTCCTCCAAAAACTAGGTGCGTGTTGTGGTCTGGTGCGACTTATAGAGCGAAAAATACGGTATATACTGTACAGTCATACCTCGGGTTGAAGTAGCTTTGGGTTGAGCATTTTCGGGTTGCGCTCCATGGCAACCTGGAAGTAATGGAGCGCGTTACTTCCGGGTTTTGCCGCTCGCGCATGCGCAGATGCTCAAAATGACGTCACGCGCATGCGCAGAAGCGGCGAATCGCGACACACGCAGACGTGCAGACGCGGGTTGTGTTCGCTTCAGGATTGTTATGTACTGAGTTGAATAGGATCCAAAAGGAGCAGTCTGATTGGTCCTAGAACAATAAGGTCCAGAATGCAGCAGTCTGATTGGTCCACAGGAGCCACCCAATCCAGCTCCAGGTGGAAGTGAATCCGCAACCTGATTGGCCTACAGGTGAATCCCAGAATTAGCCAATCACATGGGGCCCATTGTGTAAATAATGTATATAAAGCGGACATTCTGGGGGAATTTCGATTCCTCCTCACCACTATGAGCTGAATAAAGAGCATGAAATCCACTCTCGACTCCGAGTATATTTCAAGGATGCAAACCGGGCTCCGGAACGGATCCCATTCGCATCCACTGTACATATATATTTTCTGAATTGAGAAGCCAGATGATTTCCTGTGTGGAAACACTAGGAAGAAATACTAAAAACAGACATTTGATGGGGTTCTCTATTTGATTTATTATTATGTTCGTATCTCACCTTCAAGGCATTCTGAAGGTTTCTCCCTCCCACCATTTTATCCTCCCAACACCCTTGCGAGGTAGCTTATGCTGAGAGACTATAGCTGGTTCTAGGTCACCCAGTGAGCCGCATTCATGTCTGAGTGGAGAATTTGAACTCTGGTCTCCTGGGTTCTAGCCTAGCCGCTATACTACACCAGTGTTTCTGTCTCGGTGGTGGGATTGGAAGTGTGGACCCAAGAGACTTAAAATGTGGAAACCCCCACATTTTGGAGATCGACGGAAGCAGATCTATTAGAGCCACCAACTTTAAGCTAGAAGAAACCAACTAAGGGGTGAAAGATAACTGCATTGCAGCGGCTCAACTCTTGGGGTCAAACATTAAAAACTTCCCGGTACAGGAATGCCTTCATATGTCTTCTAAATGTTGTGCAGTTCTTAAACTCCTTGACATCTGATGGGAGGGCATTCCATGGGGAATGTGCCATTACTGAGAAGGCCCTCTGCCTGGTTCCCTGTAACCTCACTTCTCGCAGTGAGGGAACTGCCAGAAGACTCTCGGAGGTGGACCTCAGTGTCTGGGCAGAACGATGGGGGTGGAGCCGCTCCTTCAGGTATACTGGGCTGAGGCCCTTTAGGGCTTATAATGGTCAGCGTGAACACTTTGAATTGTGCTTGGAAATGTACTGGGAGCCAGTGTAGATCTTTTAGGGCTGGTGTTATATGGTTCTGGCGGCCGCTCCCAGTCACCAGTCTGGCAGCCGCATTCTGGATTAGTTGTAGTTTCCAAGTCAACTTCAAAGGTAGCCGCACGCAGAGTGCATTGCAGTACAGTGGTACCTCGGGTTAAGAACTTAATTCGTTCTGGATGTCTGTTCTTAACCTGAAACTATTCTTAACCTGAAGCACCACTTTAGCTAATGGGGCTTCCCGCTGCTGGCACGCCGTGGCCACGCGATTTCTGTTCTTATCCTGAGGTAAAGTTCTTAACCCGAGGTACTATTTCTGGGTTAGTGGAGTCTGTAACCTGAAGCGTCTGTAACCCAAGGTACCACTGTAGTCCAAGCGGGAGATAACCACAGCATGCACCACTCTGGGGAAACAGTCTGTGGGCAGGTAGGGTCTCAGCCTGCGTACCAGATGGAGCTGGTAGACAGCTGCCCTGGACACAGAATTGACCTGTGCCTTCACGGACAGCAGTGAGTTCAAAATGACCCCCAGGCTGCGCACCTGGCCCTTCAGGGGCACAGTTACTCCAGTGTTCGGGCTGAATGATGGGGGTGGAGACGCTCCTTCAAGTATACAGGCCAAGGCCATTTAGGGCTTATAATGGTCAGCGCCAACACTTTGAATTGTGCTTGGAAATGTACTGGGAGCCAGTGTAGATCTTTTAGGGCTGGTGTTATATGGTTCCGCCGGCCGCTCCCAGTCACTAGTCTGGCAGCCGCATTCTGGATTACTTGTAGTTTCCAAGTCACCTTCAAAGGTAGCCCCATGTCAAGCACATTGCAGTAGTCCAAGCGAGAGAGAACCACAGCATGTACTACCCTTGCGAGACAGTGCTCAGACAGGTAGGGTCTCAGTTGCCATACCAAATGCCTTCACGGACAGCTGTGAGTCCAAAATGACCCCTAGGCTGTGCACCTGGTCCTTCAGGGGCACAGTTACTCCATTAAGAACCAGGGACTTCTCCACCAACACCTGCCTGCCCCCTGCCCCCTCCTCCCATAACCAGAGCATGCTTAACTAGTTTATCTGCCCCGAATCTTCCAACAGAGTTTTAGGGTTATGAGAGATGGAGGAAAAACTTTCCCCCACCCACCCTCCCCATGCCGGGCATACTTTGACAAACTTCTATCATGTAAACAAAAAGTCACAAATCCTGCAGACCTTTCCTGATAGAGGAAAGCGCTCTGTTCAGGAGATCAAGCCAATCCCTATCGAGCTCTGCTATCTGGTCTTGTTTTAATTTCCATTTGCCGTGGTAAGGAATGACGCACATAAGGCAAAAATACACAGAGGTGCCCCGTCTAACCATAACCACGGGTTTCCAGAGAGCATCAAGGTGGCAGGTGCTGTTCTTGACTGAGCCCTCTTTGCACCTTACGAGTCCTTGCTGGTTCCAAACAAATAAGTTAGGGGCCCGCCTCGTAGGACTGGCGCTAATCCCTTTTGGCCCGAAGACAGGCAACAAGAGGCTTTTTTGTCACTGTGGGTAGCTTTTCTCAGTTTGTTTAAACTCCTCCGTGGAACTGTTTACACAAAATACACGGCGGCTATGGCTGCGATTAATTCCCTTTCTTCTCCCCGAGGTCAGCTTATTTCTATTCCACGATAAAGAGGAGGGAAGGACTGATGGCTTTGCTCTGTCCTTCTGACTCTCCAAGTTTCCTTGGAGGCGCAATTCATTTCACATTTCCCCCTGGGCACTGACGCACATGTGCAGGAAAGATGCTGCAAAGTAACACAAGAGTTTAATTGCAGTGAGGAGGGAATTTAGAGGTGTTGGCACTCAAGCCCGCAACTCACCGCTGCAAGAAAACCTGTCCCTCAATCCCAAAACGTATGTGAGGCTGGCTCTGTTTTGTAGCATAAAAGGAAGGGCCCTCTGTTCATGTTCAGAGGAACACTCGTCTTGACTCGGATGCCTGAGGACTGAGCCCTGAGACTGACAACTGGTTCTGCACCAGTCCTCTGGCTCAAATTAAGCCTTGAAAAAGAATCCCTTTGAAATTTGAAAAATATGTGACACATATTCAAAGGCCCGTTTGCTCTCAGCTCAAACAGGATTTCTGCATTTTAAGTTCATTGAACCATCCAGCCTTGAAATGCCAGTGCAAGCTTTTGAGGAAGTGTCCTGTGTGACTTTGAAGCTTGCAGCAATTCCAGAAGAGTAGCCATGTTAGCTGCTGTAGCAAAAAAACACCCTGATTATGCCCTCAGTGTATGTTACACTGTGCGCACACTGTACATTTAAAGCACATTTAAAACATGTACATGAGAATCCTGTGGACTGTGATTGATCCGTCACTGAGCTTCAGTTCCCAGCACCCTTAGGTGTCACTTGAACAAACACTCAACCATAACTGACAGATCCTCCTTGCTATGGCAAGTCAATGAGGTGATAACGAGTCTTTCAAGTCGGTTTGTGACAGATCGACTTTGCAACCTGGTGCCCTCTACATAGTTTAGACGACAACTCCCATCAGCTCCAGCCAGCATGGCCAACCTTAAGAGATGAGAGGAGTTGCACTTCAAAACATCTTGTGTGCACTAAGTTGCGTGCAGCTGGCACAGAGGAAAGCGGAGAATGAGGAGAGAGAATCGAGCAGAGAATCTGGGCTCTTCTTTTATGAGTTTCCTCTTTCACGTTGGCTGCTTCTTTGCGAGATTGTTTGTACTTCTAATTGAAAATGAAAGGTTGCATTGCAGTGGCAGAAGTGCTCGCTGTTTTCCCCAAGCTGAACCTATACAATCAGGGATGGAAAGTCAGTGTTTCAAAACAAGACCTAGGAGACCAGGGTTCGAATCCCAACTTAGCCATGAAGCTCACTGGGCCAGTCTTTGTCTCTCAGCCTAAACTACATCACGGGGTTGTTGGGAGGGTAAAATAGAGAACGCGGGAACCAACAAAACATATCTCTCCTGTATCGGCCTCTGCAACCACAGCAGGCGCTGCGATTCTCCAGCAGTTTGACTTCACCCGCAAAAGAGCGATCCAAGACAGACAGATGCCAAAAAACAAGAAGTGTAAGAAATAAAATAAATCAAGAAGCAACACTGAGTTCAATGGAGTTTTATTCCATGAAATGAGGCACCAGATAGCAGTTATCCGGATGCATATACAGTGGCACCTCGGGTTAAGAACTTAATTCGTTCTGAAGGTCCGTTCTTAACCTGAAACTGTTCTTAACCTGAGGTACCACTTTAGCTAATGGGGCCTCCCGCTGCTGCCATGAGATTTCTGTTCTCATCCTGAGGTAAAGTTCTTAACCCGAGGTACTACTTCTGGGTTAGCAGAGTCTGTAGCCTAAAGCGTCTGTAACCTGAAGAGTCTGTAACCCCAGGTACCACAGTAAATTGGGTGCTGTGCTATGTACTAGCACTCTTTTGGAGAGTGTGTTTGTGTAAGAGCCAGTGTGGTGTAGTGGTTAAGAGCGGTGGACTCATAATCTGGTGAACCGGGTTCGCGTCTCCGCTCTTCCACCTGCAGCTGCTGGGTGACCTTGGGCCAGTCACACTTCTTTGAAGTCTCTCAGCCCCACTCACCTCATAGAGTGTTTGTTGTGGGGGAGGAAGGGAAAGGAGAATGTTAGCCGCTTTGAGACTCCTTCGGGTAGTGATAAAGCGGGATATCAAATCCAAACTCTTCTGTAAGATCACACAACTGCCTGCGTTTTTGGCCTCTTCGTGGACACCTGGCTAAAGGGACAGTCTTGTTGAGCTCCTGCGCTTCACAATACACAACCACACTCCTGCTCTCAGCTCTTTTAACTTAGACCTACTGGACCTTATGATACTTTCATAAGAAGAGCCTTCCTGGTCTGGACAAAAGGCCAACATTTCACAGTGGCCAAACCAGGCGCCTATAGGTCTCCCAAGGAGTGTGTCTTAAGGATCTATGAACTGTCCCGTCAGTGCTGTTTTTTTCTCTGTCACAGATTCTCCTTCCCTTCCTTTCTATGGCTCGCCAGGGAGACGGTTGGTGAGACCAGAAGAGGAGGAATATTTCCCTCTCCACGCACCGTATTTTTCGCTCTATAAGACGCACCAGACCACAAGATGCACCTAGTTTTTGGAGGAGGAAAACAAGAAAAAAAATATTCTGAATCTCAAAAGCCAGAAGAGCAAGAGGGATTGCTGCGCAGTGAAAGCAGAGATCCCTCTTGCTGTTCTGGCTTCTGGGATAGCTGCGCAGCCTGCATTCGCTCCATAAGATGCACACACATTTCCCCTTACTTTTTAGGAGGGAAAAAGTGAGTCTTACGGAGCAAAAAATACGGTAATTGCTTGCCCATAGCTACAGCTTTCAAGAAATACTGGTGATCTGGCTATTTATGAGCTGTAGATCTGCAATGCAAACAGACAAGGGGGCCTTGTAAGAGTGGGGGGAAACAGCAAAGAGAACTTCGCACCTGTACCTGTCTCCCTTGCTAGGTGCGGCTGTCCAGTTTCCAGGTGGGGCTTTCAGAAAAAGGAATGGGAAAACCAGCAATTTCCTCATAAACCTCATACAGAAGCCTCATAAACCAACCATAATTGTCTGTTGCTTTCCTGCCAAGCTCAGAAGTCAGTCGATGGGATTCAGAAGCTAGGGCTACAGTCCTCGCCCCACTTACCTGGGAATAAGTCCCATTGAACTCCGTAGGACTTACTTCTGAGTAGACATGGTTAGGATTGCCCTGTTAGGCTCATTTGAATCAATGGGATTGAAGTTAGCCATTGTGACAAAAGTCCCAGTGATTTCAGTAGGTCTGTTCTATGCATGGTGTGCTGTGAAATCCTAAACTCATTTACCTGGGTGCAAGCCCTACCAAAGTCAATTGGACTTCTCAGCAGACGTGGCAAGTCTTAATCCAAACCTGTGTGTAGTTAAGAATCTCTGAATAGCGAGCATCAGAAATGTTTAACTTGAATATGATCAGCTTAAAAAAAAATCAGAAGCCTTTTCACATTTGTTCTGAGTGCTTTCCTCAAATGAACGAACGAATGAATTTATTAATACGGTCACAGACCAGCGTCAACACACACAATATCACAGATCATTAAAAAATAATAATAATCAGAAATACAGAGGACAATATAAATATAACAAGGATTTAAATATAAAAAATTAAAATTAATTATTAGCGTGCCCCCTATAATTAACATTTGGGGGTTTGGTCATTATGGGATACCACTTGCTTCCTGCGATTAATTGCAGACGCACAGAATTTGGCTACATTTAATGTAGTCTTGGGATTCTTGTCCTCTAACAGTAATTTTAAACTATGGTGTTCCGATTCTTTCCTGGACTTTTGCAAAACAGGTGTAATAAAAGTCAAACGTATATCCTCATAAAAACGACAACGTAATAGTACATGTGAAGCCGTTTCAACTTCCAACGAGCCACAAGGGCAGACCCGTGCTGTGTATAGTTTACCCTCAAATCTGCCCTGAAGTAAGGCAGAAGGGAGAACATTGAATCTGGCGAGGGTAAAAGACCGTCTGTATTTGGGTACCTGAAGACCTGACAGATAGTTAGCTGGAGAGAAACCTCTCCCATGGTCCCTTATTGCTGGATGTTTGATCATTTCGCTCATGTGGCATTGTAATTCTATGTCCCAGATACGCTGGCGAATTGTAGTCCTAGCTTTCTCGAAGCCTGTCGCTATCAGGGTCTGCTGTGGGATCCCCAAGCCTTTAAGCTTTTCCAGCAGTGTAGCTTTCCATTTGGATTGATAGGTATCTAATAAGGTTAAAGGTGCCAGCCCAACTGGGAAGAAAACAAGCTTTAGCCAATAATGGATTTCCTCAAATAGACTTTCTTTACATTACTGTTTAACCCCTTTAAGCAGTGTAGGTTATTGCACATGCTATATCTTTAAAGTACATTCAAAACACTTTAATTCCCTCAAAGAATTCTGGGTCATTGCAGATTACCTCCTCATTGTCTTAAAATTCCCAGCAACCTTTTTACCTTTGCGCTTTAAAGTTACAGTGTGGGGCCAATTATGCAGCTGCCTATTTGCCTATAAGGTGTGTGTGTGTGTGAAAGCTTGGGTGGTATTTTCTCAGAGGAGACCTGCTGAAAATAATGGACCTAACTTAGGGTATGTTCACAACATATCCTCCCACATTTCTCCAATGAAAATAGGGATATCCTATTCAATAATATGAATAATATTTATACCCCACAGACCTTACTGGGCTGCCCCAGCTACTCTAGGCAGCTTCCAACAGATATAAAAACATAATAAAACATTAAACATTAAAAAAAAATCCCTATACAGGGTTGCCTTCAGATGTCTTCTAAAAAAGTTGTATAGTTACTTATCTCCTTGGCTCAGGGTTGCAAAACTCCATACCCTCCAAAATTTATCCAATGAAAATAAGAATGTCCTGAGGAAAAGCGGGACATTCCGGGATCAAATCAGAAACTGTGATGGCTTCTGTAAATCCGGGGTTGTCCCTGGAAAATAGGGAGACTTGGAGGGTCTGTCACAGCAGTGGCTCAAAGCAGAGTGAGGCCATTTCCCTCCACTGCTTTTCAACTCGCATTTGCACAGTTTTGTACACCTCCATGAAGCTGCCGTCTGCCCATGTGCGTTTTTCTGCGCATGCGTGAAAGCTGCCTCAAATGGATGCATTGCTTTTAAATACTGGGGAACGAGGCTTAAGTTTTCTAGCAATCCATCTCCTATATTACAGCTTGGCTGGGCAGGGCAGGCAGATTAAAGACGCCAAATGCAGCAATGACTTCTGGGAGATAGGGCAGGTTTTGCTTTCTCCATGTGGCTCATGTTTATCTAAAAAGTAGACCCCCCTCCCCACCTCCCCAGATTTATAGATAAACTGGTAAGTACATGTTTAAGAAACATGCCCAGTCTAGTACGGCTCAGAAGAGGTCCCCAACTGCCAGAAACCCAGAGAAGTATAAGGATGATAGTAATCTTTTTTAAAAATAAACAACACTCTGGAAATGTTGAGTGAGCGGAATTAGATGGGAAGGGGGTGGGGACATTTGTCGCTGTCAGCAACTGATTATTTTAAAAACCAGAGACTATATTCCAAAAAAGAAGCTCTCTTACTTTGAATGGAAATAATAATAATAATAATAATAATAATAATAATAATTTCATACCCCACTGATCTGGTCACACGGCTCCAACAAAATATTAAAATACAATAGTCTATTAAACATAAAAAGCTTCCCTAAACAGGGCTACCTTCAGATGTCTTCTAAAAGTCTGGTAGTTGTTGTTCTCTTTGACATCTGGTGGGAGGGTGTTCCACAGGGCGGGTGCCACCACCGAGAAGGCCCTCTGCCTGGTTCCCTGTAACCTCACTTCTCGCAGCGAGGGAATTGCCAGAAGGCCCTCATCGCTGGACCTCAGTGTTCGAGCAGAACGATGGGGGTGGAGACGCTCCTTCAGATATACTGGACCGAGGCCGTTTAGGGCTTTAAAGGTCAGCACTTTGAATTGTGCTCAGAAACATACTGGGAGCCAGTGTAGGTCTCACAATAAAAATACTCTTTTTTCCCTGGAACAAAAGGCCCCTCTCAGGTGGGGGAATGTGTGCTCCTTATGGAGACAGCCCTGGCAGACTATCATTTATTTTGTATCTATTTTTTGATAATGGTATATGCAACGGAGAGAAAGTATTCCGGCAGTGAACAGAAGAAAACCAACAGCATTGCGTTTAGGAAATAAGTACAAAATGCCTGTCACGTGCAGCTTTGGGACAGTAGGGTGGGCAAGCATGTGTTTTGGACCACAAAACACAGCCCATCCGCCATCTTTGGTGGTACTTGAGTTTACAACCATATTGGTTTCCCAGTATGGGATACCAGGCCACACAGTGACATGTAGCTGGTGAGGATGTGCTCAGCTTGGTGGGTGGTCATATATATATTAAAAAAAAACGCTGTGAAAATGCTTGTTAAAAATCGTTTTGAAAAATAAGTTGAATTTGGCATAGCTCACTGTCACCGTCTAGTGTCACAAGTGTATATTGCACTTTACAACACATTTAAAACGTTTTATTTGTAGCTGAGTCCTTGGAGCCTCATGCTCTACAGACTGAGCTATCCAGTTGCTCTGTTATGTCCTGGCAGCAGCCAGTTCTGAACACAAAGGAATATGGGTGGTAATAATAATAATTCCTAAAAAAGAAAGAAACTCAAAGCAACTACCAAAATGAATAGATTCACATTATGGGTATCAAACCAAATGCAGAAAAAAATGGCATGGGCAAAACTGAAATAAAGATCTGGACATGAGCTGCTTATCACTGGTTGGTGAGCATATCTCCAGAGCCTACTTCAAGCCCAATTACCTATGCAACAGATATGCAGAATGGAGAAAGATCTCCTGAGTGCACGCAGAGTGCCCTGTCTAGCACTACCAAATAACCACTGCTCATCCCTAGAATCAGAGAATTGGAAAGGACCACAAGGGTCATCCAGCTCAACCCCTTGCAATGTAGGAATGTTTTTGCCCAACGTGGGACTCATGTCTACGGACTGTGTCACCCCTTGTGTCTTGGATTAGGAGGCGAGGCTGCAGGTAAGACAGTGTGGCTTTGAGGCAGGGAGCTTTCTCAAACATTTTTGCCCTTTCTTCTCTCAGAGATCACTTTTAAAAAGGAGAAAGAAAGAAAGAAAGAAAGAAAGAAAGAAAGAAAGAAAGAAAGGTGAGGACAATACCTCGGGAAAGCCTGCTTTGTAAAAGACAATGGACAATGGGTCCAGCAGAGATTTTGCGGCTTCTTAGGGCATGACAGTAGGGACAAAACACCCCGCTGAACTTTACATTCTGCCTGTTTGCAGGAGCTAGGCTTCTATTCATTGGAAGCTACACATTTAGTTATTTATCTTTAAAGCGAGCTATGCTCACGCTTCAGAAGAGGGCTTCAAAAGCTCACATGCTTAGAACTCATTAACATTGGCAGAGCCCAACAGGCGTTTTTCACGTTTTGTTCTAGGGAACCCTGAACCATTAAAGACTTTTCCAGTTGACGAATAGATGATTGTTGAAGGACATCAGCGCTGGTGGCAGCTGCAGAGAGACTTCCCTGAAAGACACCCCTTGTTTACTGTCACCACCGCAGTGTTGCGACGAGGAAGTGCTTTCCGTTCACAGAGGGCAACAGGTGTCAAATGAGTACACACCTGATCAAGAGGCGCCCGAAGCAAAGTTTGGATGGCCACCTGTCATGTATGATCTAGTTGAGATCCCTGCATTGCAGGGGGTTGGATTAGAGATCCCTCGGGGATCCCTGTCAACTCTACAATTCTATGATCCTATTGTATGAAAATCTCTGCTATCAACAGATTCCTCCACAGTCGGGACTGGCCTAAGTGGGATTCTGGAGAGCTATGATCAGATCTCCTGGCTCTTTGTTGTTGTTTAGTTGTTTAGTCATGCCCGACTCTTCGTGACCCCATGGACCAGAGCACGCCATGCACTCCTGTCTTCCACTGCCTCCCGCAGTTTGGTCAAACTCATGCTGGTAGCTTCGAGAACACTGTCCAACTATCTCGTCCTCTGTCTCCCCTTCTCCTTGTGCCCTCCATCTTTCCCAACATCAGGGTCTTTTCCAGGGAGTCTTCTCTTCTCATGAGGTGGCCAAAGTATTGGAGCCTCAGCTTCACGATCTGTCCTTCCAGTGAGCACTCAGGGCTGATTTCCTTCAGAATGGATAGGTTTGATCTTCTTGCGGCCCATGGGACTCTCAAGAGTCTCCTCCAGCACCATAATTCAAAAGCATCAATTCTTCGGCGATCGGCCTTCTTTATGGTCCAGCTCTCACTTCCATACATCACTACTGGGAAAACCACAGCTTTAACTATACGGACCTTTGTTAGCAAGGTGATGTCTCTGCTTTTTAAGATGCTGTCTAGGTTTGTCATTGCTTTTCTCCCAAGAAGCAGGCGTCGTTTAATTTTGCGACTGCTGTCACCATCTTAATTTCGTGACTGCTGTCACCTGGCTCTTTGGAAATAGCAAATAGCAGCTGATGGAGGAAGAGATGTGGACTGGACCACGACCAGGACAGGGAGGCTTTAAGTTTAACCCTAGAGCAGGCTTCCTCAACCTCGGCCCTCCAGATGTTTTCGGCCTACAACTCCCATGATCCCTAGCCAGCAGGACCAGTGGGCAGGAATGATGGGATTTGTAGTCTCAAAACATCTGGAGGGCTGAGGTTGAGGAAGCCTGTCCTAGAGACAGAGAACCTGTAAACACTCCAGATATTGATGTACTACAACTCCCATCATCCCTGACTCTTGGCCATGCTGGCTGGGGATGAGTCCAGCAATGTCTAAAGAGCCACGGGTTCCCCACCTTCGCATTAGGGGAAAGCAAATAGCAGTTGTGGGGAAATAATGAGGGAAAACAATACGGGGAGGAAGAATTTAAACCCTCCTCCAGCGCCATGGTCCTAGTCCAAATCGCCTCCCCTGCAGCTGCTACTGGTGAAAATTCAAAGAGACTAGGAATCTGGTCATGGATCGCCAATGTTTTGCTTCGAATTCCTTCAGGAACGGCTGTCTTCATCCATTTTGTATTTCTGTATGCCTTGCTTGTGCTCTGTCTCTCTCTCTCTCTCTCTCCCCCTTCCTCCTGACAAAGATGCCAGAAGCCCACAGGCAGCAGAAAAACAGGTTCCCTCTCCTCGTTCTGTTCCTGATGCTATTCAAGCGATCAAACCACAAAACCGAACAGGAGCAGATCTGTTTGAAGTGCAGAGGCAGCCTGGAGGCAACCGGCCCAGCCCAGCCCAGCCCCATAGAAGTTGAGAGGGCCTCTTTGGCGGCTCAGATGTGGTGCTGGAACGATGGCGTCATCAGGTGGGACGAACGTTCGTCGTTCGTCTCCTCTTTCCCTGGAGAAGACCTGGTGGTCACCTTGGCTGATGAGATACCTCCTGGGCCTAAATTTGAGCTCAGATCTGGAACTAGCATCCCACCGCAAGGTCTTAGGGGATGTGGATTGAGGGGAAAGATGAGGACGTTTGACACCACGTGAAGAACACCTTTCCTTTATGTCATTTGTAGCAGAGAACCTGTTATGCCTTCAGTGGTCTGTGTTTGCCTGAGCTTGAGTCTGGACTAAGGAATCTGAGCTCCTGTGTTCTGATTCGATACATGATGTCCAATCACGGAACATTTCAGGATTTGGCCCTCTGCCATTGGCCCTTGAACTCTGAGTTGTGATTCGCAGCTTGGAAGTTTAGACAGCCAATCACGTTGGGAGTGGGAGTGGCCCAGGCTTTCAGGAATGTATATAAGCAGTTGCTTTGCCCCAGTTTCCCAGTTCTGTAGTTCAATAAAGGTTCTTACTGTTATCACTTTGTCTTGCCTCGTGGGAACCCACTTACACTTCAGAACCTATGCCACACTCCCATTGTTTTTTGATTGAGATGAGGGGGTTTGTGGAATTTTGGAGTAGTATTTTGTGTCTTGTGGATACCATCCCCTTGCCATGTCCCTCAGGAAAAGGTTTTTCGAAGGCGGTCAAACTCGGCGTCTCACATCAAATAAAACTGATCTGTAGAAAAGAGATGATCTGAAAACAGAGTTGTTGTATGCACTTTCGTAATCCAAGAAAATATTTAATAATTTTTTTTTTTAAAAAAAGGAAGAAAGAAATGTCCTTTTCCTCAGTCCAGAATTGTTCATGCCCAAGGCTTTTTTTCAGCCGGAACTTTACCGGAACTCAGTTCCGGCACCTCTCTTTTAACGGGGCGCCATGGCCATTATAAGAGAACAAGGGAGGTGTTCGTGGTGAGTTCTGGCACCTCTTTTTCAAGAAAAATAGCACTGAAATCATGCTCATTCTTAACATGCTGCTTGGTCTAGGCTGATCCTCGATCCTGGTATCCCACAAGGGAGGGTGGGTTTACTTGATACACGTTAGAAACCCCCCCCCCCTTGATTATGCGATTCACATTTTTTCTTTCCCGCAAATGGACACACCGGGGGGGCAGGATGCTGAATCACTCTGCGACAAATTTTTACTTTCAAAATGAAACCAGTTTCTCTAGAAGTGTTTGAGAAAGATCTAGGTTGTGTGTGGGCCACGAAGGGGTGGGGGAAGTGTTGTACAGTGGTACCTCGGGTTAAGAACTTAATTCGTTCCGGAGGTCCGTTCTTAACCTGAAACTGTTCTTAACCTGAGGTGCCAATTTAGGTAAAGGGGCCTCCTGCTGCCACTGCACAATTTCTGTTCTCATCCTGAAGCAAATTTCTTAACCCAAGGTACTATTTCTGGGTTAGCAGAGTCTGCAACCTGAAGCGTCTGTAACCTGCGGTACCACTGTACTCGGTCCTGGAAGAAAATGCAATGTGCACAGCAGCCTGACACGGTCCATTTCCACGTAGATGGGATTAAGGCCTTACACAGGGACCTGTTTTTTTTTTTAGCAAACAACCCCAAGGATGTTTCTGCTCAGTTTGCAGAACGCTAAAAGCTGCCTCCCTCTCAGTTACTCAGGACTTAACTTCCGAAAACAGAGATAAGCTTCGGTCAGGGACCCTGGCCTCTGACTCACTGGCTGGGCCCACACTCCCATTTACTCTCCACAGCGGTGGAGTGTTTTCATGGTGCCAGGGGGCAGGGCACGGAGGGCAAACAGAGCCGGCCATGTGCCAGTCCAGCCCTCACCGCCACCGCTGCTGGTGAGACACCAGTCCCAAGCTGCTTTGGGAGAGTGACATGGGAAGGATGCCACGCGCCCTTCGAGCACTGTTCCACAGCATTTGATATTTTCATTTACATACATTCATTCGAAATAAGATGGGGTATGTACTCTTTTTCACTACTGTTTGTATTATAGTTTATAATTTTTGTAAATGATATGTCATGAAGGTCATTGTCTGTAAAATTTTATATTCAGTTTATGAAGCAATTTTATATCCTCCCACCAAGCTGACGAAGAATTCTACAAAACAGTAGTCAATATCCGGAATCACTGTTCAGTGTTTGCTGAATACACAAAGCTTCACAGCTTGTCTTTCATTGCACAAAGTTTGGTACCTCGCGTCATTTAAAGATTTTCAGAGACTTTGAGACTAAAGATTTCATTTTGTACTCGTTATGGTTTGAAGGAATTCTATAAAGATAGTATATTACGTATGTCATCGTGTTGCCTAGACATTGCTGACGTTCTCTTCGCAACACAGGGGTTTGTTTGTTTGTTTGGTTACTTACTGATGCGCCCTTCGGTGCCAGCCTTGCCCTCGAGGGGCTGGGATCAAAGGGTGCCTGGCTATGGAATCCTTCTCATGGCACCCTCCTCAAACCAGCCTGGTCAGATCCCAGCCTTGTAAAGTGGCTCAGGGAGGGCAACATGAGTATTTCACCCCCCCCATAAAAAATATGCCTGGGGTGTGTATAAGACAAGTACAAATACCTGCTGGAAATGTAAAGAAAAAGAAGGTACCTTTTATTATATATGGTGGTCGTGTAAGGTAGTAAAGGCATTCTGGGAAACGATATATAATGAATTGAAAAAATGTTTAAAATAACTTTTATTTATAAAAACCAGAAGGAATGGTTGGTACCGAGATCCCAAAGGAGCAGAAAAGACTTTTTATGTATGCAACAACAGCTGCACGGATGCTACTAGGTCAGAAATGGAAAGAAGATAGAAGTCCCTACCAGAGAGGAATGGCAAATCAAGCTGATAGACTATGCTGAAATGGCAAAACTGACTGGAAAGCTCAGGGACCAAGAAGACCAAAACTTAAAGAAAGAATGGGATAAATTTATAAACTATTTACAGAGACCACTGTTCGCAGATGAAATCGTTAGCAGGATTTTAATAACACTTGTAAAGTAACAATTACTACGGACAATATGGAGATCTACGAAATATGGATTACAAAATAATATGCAGCTGAAAATGTTGACAGTAAGACCCATGAAGGGGATGGTGGGAAGTCTGGAGATTCAGAGAAATCTCTAAAGGTAGATATATGTATTTGGCATTGTTATAACTTTACACTTGTAAAATCAAATAAAAATCTTTTTTTTATTAAAAAATATATGCCTTGGGTGATCACCCCGGCCGCCTCCACCCATGCTATGCCCCTGACTCTGCTCCCGCCACCGGTGTGAAAAGCGCTGTACATCCGACACAATCCACATGCATCCTGTCACTTCTTGTGAAATGCTGTGTTTCGATGCGATTCCTCCCAAACCATCGCCACTCCAAACTGAGAAACCCAACTGGCTTTTCAGCTGGTGACACGCACACAGCCTCGGGGCGCTGAGCCTGTTCGCAGTGACGATTCGTGAGCAGGGCCGTCTTTCGCAGATGTGGCGCTGGGGTGCAAATATCCCAAATGACCACGGATAGTGGGGGGGGGGTGTAAAGCTGCACACTGCCAGCCATGGGGGGGGGGCGCAACTCTCCCCCATGCCGCTGCGGGAGAGCCCCACAGAGGCTTGGGAGGGAAGCTGCACGCCCGCCAGCCATATGTTTGGCGGGATGCAGCTAGCGCGCGTGCAGGGAAAGGGGAGGCCGCCGGCAAAGCGGCGCAGCTCCCCCACTCACTGGGGCACCCCTGAGAGGCCGGCACCCTTGTGCTGGGGCCAGGGATTAACCCGAGCAACGCGGTCCAGGTCCGGTCCCGAATCCAAGGGTTCCGCGAGGAGTCGGTCCAACAGGGCCGAGGCAGGAAACCAGGCAAGGTCAGGCACAGGGTCTCAGGCAGGTTGTGCTGGTCCCGGGGGCTAACCGAGAAGTGAGGTCCGAGTCCAGTCCGAGGTTGAGGGTGCAATATGAAGGCTGTCCGTCAAAGCTGAAGCAGGGTCCAAGGCAGGGAGTCGGGTGAGGTCAGGAGCTCCAGCAGGACAGGGTGCAGGCAGGAACAGGCTACCAACAATGTTGCTCCCACAACTTGGGACTGGGCTGGCTGGCTTTTATCTGCTCTGAGGCATAGGGCAGCCCTGATCCTCAGGTGACTCGCCTCTCCTGGCCTGGAGGCGAGCACTCCTCCTGCGGGAACTTAGTTCCCTCCGCCTCTCTGCCCTGAGCTTCTGCAGCTCAGGAGAGGCTGGAGGGTTACCGGACCCAGAGGCAACCTCAGCTTCCTCTGACGGGGCTGAGAGTGGAGCACCTGCAGGCAATGGGTCCTCCATCACCTCAGGAGCCAGAGCAGACTCAGCTGGTGCCTGCACCTGAGGATCCAGCACAGGTGAGGACCCTTCGGGTTCATGCCCCAGCCCCGGCTCAGCTGGTTCTGGAGGCGGGGAATCCTGTGCAGGCTGGGATTCCTCAGGTTCAGCCTCTGAATCCTATTCCCAGGCCATCACACAGGTTATAGCAAACAGCAATATTGCTCCCGCAACCTGGGATGGGGTCCGACAGCCTTTTATCTTTGTTGGGGTAGCGGCCGGTCCTGATCCCCCGGTGACTCACCTCCCTGTCTCACCCGAAGGCAAGCACTCCTCCTGCGAGTACTCAGGTCTCTCCTTCTCTCAGACCTTACTCTCTGCAGCTCGGGAGACGTTGGTGGGTTACTAGACCCAGAGGCTGCCGCAGCCTCTCCTGACCCAACTGGTAGTGGAGCAGCTGTAAGTGATGGCCCAGCTGAAGGCAATGAGGTAATCCCCACATCTGGATCCAGGGCAGGCTCAGGCCCCTGATTTGGCTCAGCTGGTGCTTGTTGCAGACTGGGGCTCTTCAGAATCAGGCCCCAGACTTGGTTCAGATGCCGCCTGAGGCAAAGGATCCGGTGCGGACTGAGACTCCTCTGGTTCCGAGTCCGAGCCCGAGTCCCAAGCCATCACAGCCCTGGTGCAACGCACCACTAAGCCCTATGGGAAAGACGGCTCTGTTCGTGAGGAAGGAGCACTTTGCACAAGCTCAAGGAAACGGCTTCTTCCCTACCTATTACCTCACTCTCAATCAGCAATGCTGAAAACAGGCCCTGCGGCAAAAACCCTGGTAAGCCTTGGCTGGGCATGAGGTCACTGTATTCCGGCTCTTTTTCACAAGAGAGCAGGATTTCCCAATTTAGGTTCAGGCCAGGGGCACCAAGAGAAGCGTTCATGGATAGGGAAGGATCAGACAGGCGTGCGAGGCAAGCATCACGCCTGCAATGGAGCCGTCAGGAAATGCAGCGTCATCCTTGATTCCTGTTTCCATTGCATCATAAGTCTCCCCTTCTGGCTGTAGGCTTTGGTAGTGACTCAGCATCCTGACGTACGTCACGACTTCCGGCGAATTTACTCCCCCAGCACCGGACTGGCCTGCTGGTGGGGAAAACTGGGATCCACGGAGCGGGAGACACGCTTGCAAGAGCCAAGCACTCTGAACTGGATCAAACCAGCGAGTGGCCGCCGGAAAACATTCCCCGTTACAGTAATGCACGAATGGCTTTACAAAATAAACAAGATCAAGGGCCTTCGGTGTTGTGCGAGATCCGGAGTCAGAAGACATGCTGAAATCGATTTTCTTTTCTTCTTTTTAAAAAAACATTTTTATTTGATTTTACAATACAAAATTATTTTTTTAAAAAATTCAATTACAAAACCATATACAGAGAGTTCCCTGAATCTCAGGACTTCCCCCACCCCCACCCTGAAGTCCTATTTTAAACATTAAAAGTCCCGAAAAGGGTTACTTCCGGGTTGCGCCGCTCGCGCATGCACACAAAAATGACATCACGCACATGCGCAGAATCATGACCCGCGAACGCATGGGTTGCGTTCCTTCAGGTTGCAAACGGGCCTCCGGAACGGATCCCGTTCGCAACCAGAGGTACCACTGTACTCATTTTTACATTGTTAAAATATCAACGCCTTCCTTTCTTCACTTTCCATGGTTCATTCTACATATCATAAATCCCTGCATATTTTACAGAAACTATACCATTATTACATCTGTCAAAACTTATTTACACTGTTGAATTCATCTTTTCTCAAAATAATTTTTATTGGTTTTCCATGATTTTATACAATTTAACATAACCATTTCAAACATTAAAATATGAAGTTCTTTTGAACCTTCGGACCTCCTTCCCTCCCTCCATGACATGGGTAGGCAGACTAAGGCCCAGGGGCCGGATTTGGCCCAATTGCCTTCTAAATCTGGCCCACGGATGGTCTGGGAATCAGCGTGTTTTTACATGAGTAGAATGTGTCCTATTATTTAAAATGCATCTCTGGGTTATTGTGGGGCATAGGAATTCGTTCAAATTTTTTTTTCCTCCAAAATATAGTCCGCCTCCCCCAAGGTCTGAGGGACAGTGGACTGGCCCCCTGTTGAAAAAGTTTGCTGACTCCTGCTCAAAGGGTTCCATGTTTAAGATTACATTTGCTGCATCTTTTACCCTTATCCAACTGTTGAATAACCACAATTATCATAAATAATTCCACATTACAAGTGTCATTGTATCCCTGCCAAAGATTTTAAGTGTTTAAAAGTGATTTTTTAAATAAATTAATAATTTACTCCATTCTTCAGAAAATACTTGATCTTCCTGGTTTCTGATCTTCCCTGTCAGTTTTGCCATCTCTGCATATTCCAGCAGTTTCATCTGCCATTATTCTTTTTTGGTACTGCACTGTTAAATTTATCTTAATGCTGCCAGCGTTTTCAACTGTGCGCAGTTACCGTATTTTTCGCTCTGTAGGACGCACCAGACCACAAGACGCACCTAGTTTTTGGAGGAGGAAAACAAGAAAAAAAATATTCTGAATCTCAGAAGCCAGAACAGCAAGTGAAAGCAGCAATCCCTCTTGCTGTTCTGGCTTCTGGGATAGCTGTGCAGCCTGCATTCGCTCCATAAGATGCACACACATTTCCCTTTACTTTTTAGGAGGGAAAAAGTGAGGCTTATATAGCAAAAAATGCGGTATTTCCCGTATATTCAACAAACGTTTTCTGGTCTTCTCTAAACGTATGTTCTTCTTGTTCTCTTATATTCTATATGTTAAGTCTGCTAGCTGCGCATATTCTGTCAGCTTGAATTGCCATTCTTCTTTGGTTGGGACCTCGCTCATTTTCCATCTTTGGGCTAACGAAACACAGTAGTGGCATACATAAATAACCTTTTTTGACACCTGGGAACATCCATGTCTAATCTTGCCCCTTTTTATATATATATATTTTATTACGGATTTTCTTCTTTTACAGAAGTAAGTGTAGTGCCTCGTATTTTTTTTTCCATGTAACATTTTTACAAATCCGTTTCATTTGTTGAGGCATTAGGGGGAGAAGAAAAAAAAGAAAAAAGAAAGGGGGGGTGGAGAGAGGGAAGATGGATAGGGGTGGGGTCGGGTGGCGGTGTTTCTATTATGTTTAATGTATGTAGAGTTTGGTGTCAGCGTTGCTTGTGTTGTTCACTTGTGTTCCTTTGGTGGTGAGAGAGGTTGGGGTTGGCCTAGGGTGTGATTGTTTGCTTGTGATTGGCTGTGGTGATCTTTGTTTTCGTGTGTGAGTGAGGTGGGTGGGTGTTTTGGATCAGGTTAGCCATATTGATTTGTATGCTGTTGGTGGATTATTGTCATTGTCCTGTTGGGCTGTGTATGTGATAAAGGGGAGCCATACCAGGGTGAAGGCGTCTTCTTCTGTTTGTCCCCGTGCCAGTTTCAGTTTATTAGTTAATTTTTCTAGTAGGGCTGTTTCCCATACTATTTGGTACCATTGGTCCATGCTTACTCCTGACTAATCTTGCCCCTTTCTAAAATTTATTTGTTGGCGTCTGTTTTTCTTTTGTAAGTCTACCAAAGAATAACATGAAATAAAATCAGAGTTATGGGGTTTTCTCAGGACAGTGGAGGGCATGTGTGCTGTGCCCCATTGGTGTAACAGTTGTGGCACTCCTTCTTCTTCTGATGGGAAATGGTCAAAAACCAACGGGATGTCGAGGAGGAGGGTGAGAAATGTCCCTATTTTCATCTGAGGAATGTTGGAGGGTATGTGATTTTTGTGTGTGTGGGAGGGAGGAAGGTAGGGAGGGAGGGAGCAGGGGCAGGCCATAGCACTGGGTAAAGGTAAAGGTAAAGGTAAAGGTAAAGGGACCCCTGACCATTAGGTCCAGTCGTGACCGACTCTGGGGTTGCGGTGCTCATCTCACTTTTTTGGCCGAGGGAGCTGGCGTACAGCTTCCGGGTCATGTGGCCAGCATGACTAAGCCGCTTCTGGCGAACCAGAGCAGCGCACGGAAACGCCGTTTACCTTCCCGCCTGTACGGTACTTATTTATCTACTTGCACTTTGACGTGCTTTCGAACTGCTAGGTTGGTAGGAGCAGGGACCGAGCAACGGGAGCTCACCCCATCGCAGGGATTTGAACCACCAACCTTCTGATCGGCAAGTCCTAGGCTCTGTGGTTTAACCCACAGCACCACCCGCATCCTTATAGCACTGATTACCCTCCCCCTGAAACCAAGCTGTTTGTGTGAAAACACACCGGACGGAATAGCCACCTTTCCATCTTTAAACAGTTGGATTTGTTTTGATTTCGCTCAGATGTAGGGCAAGGAGTAAAAGGGGAAAACAGCTGGCACATCTGTATAGCCCACAGGGCACCAATTTCTGGCTAGCTTTCAACCCCCTCAATGTTAGGGTGAAGGAAAACGTTATTGTGCGATGGCACTTGTAGATAATTCCCACATCTGTTTTTGTGTGAATTGAACTTAACAGCGCATTGGCTTGGATCCACAAATTGCACTGGGGGGGGGGGTGTGGATTCCAGTTACCTGGGGTGCACTTCTTGCCCCGATGTGCTTTGCCACCCATACCTCACTTCATTCTGGTCTAGAGTGGAGTGGGGGGCTTTCCAGAATAGGGTGGGAGGTGGCACAGGGAGAACTGGTATAAAATGCTTCCCCACCATATGCGACAATAGCCGTTCAGATGCTACTAGCCCAGAGATGGAAAGAAAAAAGTGTTCCCTACCAGAAAGGAACAGCAAATCAAGCTGTTGGACTAATAATAATAATTTATTATTTGTACCCCGCCCATCTGGCTGTGTTTCCCCAGTCACTCTGGGCAGCTTCCAACAAAGATTAAAAATACATTAAAATGTCACTCATTAAAAACTTCCCTGAACAGGGCTGCCTTCAGATGTCTTCTAAATGTCAGGTAGTTGTTTATTTCCTTGACATCTGATGGGAGGGCGTTCGACAGGGAGGGCACCACTACCTGAAGACCCTCTGCCTGGTTCCCTGTAGCTTTGCTTCTCTCAGGGAGGGAACTGCCAGAAGGCCCTCGGTGCTGGACCTCAGTGTCCGGGCAGAACGATGGGGATGGAGACGCTCCTTCAGGTATACTGGACCGAGGCCGTTTAGGGCTTTAAAGGTCAACACCAACACTTTGAATTGTGCTTGGAAACATACTGGGAGCCAATGTAGCTCTTTCAGGACCGGTGTTATGTGGTCTCGGCAGTCACTCCCAGTCACCAGTCTAGGAGCCGCATTCTGGATTAGTTGTAGTTTCCAGGTCACCTTCAAGGGTAGCCCCATGTAGAGCGCATTGTAGTAGTCCAAACGGGAGATAACTATGCCAAAAGGGCAAACCTGACTGGAAAGTTCAGGAACAAAGAAGACAAAAACTTCAAGAAAGAATGGGGAAAATTTGTAATTTATTTAGGAGACCACTGTAAGCAGATGAAAACATTAGCTTTCTTGTAACACTTGTAACAAACCCTGTGGGCAATATGGATGGACACAAAATATAGATTATGAAATAATACGCTGCTGAAAATGTTGACAATAGGATCCATGGAGGGGAAAGGTGGGAAGTCTGGAGAGTCAGAGAAATCTCTATACAGTTGTACCTCGGTTTAAGAACAGCCCTGTTTACAAACTATTCGGTATAAGAACTCCGCAAGTAGGTGTTCCGGTTTGCGACCTTTATCTCGGTCTGAGAACAGAAGCTGAACGGTGGAAGGGCACTAACAGCTGGAGGCCTCATTTGGGAAATCGCATCTTGGTTTAAGAACTGTTTCGGTTCAAGAACGGACTTCTGGAACGGTTTAAGTTCGTAAACCGAGGTACCACTGTATATGGATATGTATTTGGTATTGTTATAACTCTACACTTGTACAATCAAATAAAAATGATTAGAAAGAGGAGGAGGAGGAGGAGGAGGAGGAGGAGGAGGAGGAGGAGGAGAAGAAGAAGAAGAAGAAGAAGAAGAAGAAGAAGAAGAAGAAGAAAATGCCTCCCCACCACTGCCTTTCTGCCATTACGAGCTTTCACTGGATCAGGGGTGCCAACTTGAGTAAAATATTGGGGGGCCCAGGTAAGCCCTGCCTGGCATAATCAATCACGATGCAGTGCACACACCCCATTTGAATGGCAATACCCATCAAATTTGGGGTGGCCCAACCCGCTCAAATATTTTATTGAGGAGGCCAAAGGGACCTTGGCCCCTAGGAGTTGGCTCCTATGCAATGGATCGACACACGTCCGTTTTGTTCACGAAAGAGCATCTCAGGGAGCCAGCCGTTACAAGATGCCCTGCATCGAGGGCACCTCTATGTAGGATTTGTTTATTGATTGCGTTCCTGTGCTGTCCCTAGTCTTGGAGGGAGCAAAAGATCAAGACACCCCCCCCTAATTGTTGTAGAGGCACTCTGGACTGGCTTGGTTGTCCAGGAACAGATGTGCGGGGGTCTTTCTTGAAAGTTCGTATCATAAGAACTAGTGCACACCTAGGGCCTGCGATCTTTCTTTGCCCTCTTCATGCCAAATGGCTGCTGCTCCACAATTTTGTATGTGTGTGTGTGTGTGTGTGTGTGTGTGTGTGTGTGTGTGTGTGAATGAGAGTGCATAATCGATACACCCTCCTCCAGAGGCATCTTGTAACTGGTGTCCTCCTTGTCTGGATTCCCAGAGCAAGACGTCCAGGCTGCTGCCCCAGGTGGACACAGGGTTCCTCTCTCTTCTTCGACGGAAAGGTGCAAACACACGTCTTAAAAGCGGTCAGGGCCAGAGTGGAACTGAAAGGGTTTTCAAAGCTGCATTCCCCTGTTTCCATGCCCCAAGCAGGGCGTGCATCTCCCTGATAACAGCATTTATCTCTTCCACCCCGGCTCCTGCTCACACCTCTTGGCGTTTTATCGACAGCCGCAGCTGTAGCTGTGACTTCAGAGGACGTGGATGTTCCCCCTCCGTGCGCTCGATGGGGCCTTGCAGCTGGGCAGCGTCCCCACCCCGGCGGAAGAGGGCACGGGGCCAAGTCTTCAGGTGTATCAGGAAGGAGGGTGAAAACAAAAACAGGTTTTGATAGAGAAACAACAGCCTCACCACCCCCCAAGGCCTGTTGGGCTCCTTGCCAAAGCACCACCCTGATGAAAACGGTTTTCTTCACACAGCTGGAGGGAGGAAGGCGGTTTGCAGCAGGAATAACACCTGCATCCTTACGGAAAAACTCCAGTTCATCTCTCCCCATACACCTGGCCCTAGTCTGAAGTTGAAAAGGGAAGCAAAATAATTCAAAAGCAGCAATATCCATCACACACATAGGGAAATGGGGTGAATGGGGAGGGGTAGTCCCTCTGGTGGGGGGCAAGTCGTACTCCTTCCGGGGTAGCTTGTCCACCTTTGGTCCCCATCCTGCACTCGCCTCTCACCTGTGGCTCCTAGAAGTTGTGGCCACATCGGCTCTGACTGGCCGGCAAAACCAGGTGAGGGCAGCCAATGGTTGTCAGTGGTTTTTTTCTAGGGGTACTCAAGGCTACGCAGTACCAGTACCTTTCCCCTGCCCTCCAAAGTTAAAAATTTGGCACTTACTGTAACAACTTCATGGTGAGTACCAGCAATTTTTTTTTTTTTAAAGCACTGGTCTCAAACCCTTGGTAAATTAGGGACTTCGCCTGCAGGCCAAGACAGGATCCGGTGGATTTAGCGGACGAGACCAATAGTGGGTGCAACGGTCAATAAGGTGGTTTCTGCACATTCTGTAGAGGGAAGTGAGGGGCAGGTGGAGCTCATAAACCTGGGAAGGGAGCCATAGCTGTCAACCTTCCCTTTTTTTGAGGGAAATTCCCTTATTCCAGTGCTGTTTCCCACTGTTTTCCCAGATTGTTAGATATCCCGTAGACTGTCCCCGGGACAGGTGAGGCTGCTGATCCCTTATTTTCGAGGCTGCTGATCCCTTATTTTCAAATCTGAAAGTTGACAGCTATGAAGGGAGCCCATCTAGGAGAAGGAAAGCTCTGCTCCGAAACCTCTGAGGTCTTACAGGATATGTTCAGGAGAAGAAGAAGCCAAGGAGTAAAGGCCGAACAAATCTGGAAGTGGAGTCCTTAAGATGGTTGGATGGTGCCTTGTACGCCTCCTTCCAGTGAAAGGGACACCGATTAGGAGGAAAATGGCACTTGCTAATTTCAGGGACCTGTGTGGTGCTGTGGGTTAAACCACAGAGCCTAGGACTTGCCGATCAGAAGGTCGGCGGTTCGAATCCCCACGTCGGGGTGAGCTCCCGTTGCTCGGTCCCTGCTCCTGCCAACCTAGCAGTTCGAAAGCACGTCAAAGTGCAAGTAGATAAATAGGTACCTCTCTGGCAGGAAGGTAAATGGCATTTCCGTGCGCTGCTCTGGTTCGCCAGAAGCAGCTTAGTCATGCCGGCCACATGACCTTAGTCACGCCGGCTCCTTTGGCCAATAAAGCAAGATGAGCGCCGCAACCCCAGAGTTGGCCACGGCTGGACCTAATGGTCAGGGGTCCCTTTACCTTTACCTTAAATTCTAGATGCATGCACGTCTAGAAACAGTGACCGGGATTGAAACTGAAGTTCAATGCATCTCACCATTGTGGGGAACAATTGTGTGACTGGGGGACCTACGTGCCGGCTAAGGCAGCAGCAAACTATTGGTGGGTGATTTCAAGGCTCCTGTTGCACTCTCTTAAAGTTTTTATCTGTAAAGTAGACTATGTACACACTGGTGGCCTAAAATGCAGCAAGGTTGATTCTCCTTGCTGCATTTAAAGTCACATTTGCACACTACAGTGGTACCTCGGGTTACATACGCTTCAGGTTACAGACTCCGCCAACCCAGAAATAGTACCTCGGGTTAAGAACTTTGCTTCAGGATAAGAACAGAAATCGTGTTCCGGCGGTGCAGCGGCAGCAGGAGGCCCCATTAGCTAAAGTGGTGCTTCAGGTTAAGAACAGTTTCAGGTTAAGAATGGACCTCCAGAGCGAATTAAGTACTTAACCCGAGGTACCACTGTATTATACATACTGTGTGTGTGTCTCTTTACTTGATGCAATTATCTGTTTGTTTTCCCCAGCCATCCAGGTTTGCGCCCCGGTGAGGTCACCTGCGTGCTACTAATGCAGCAAAAACAAAGCGGGAGCAGCCGTTACGAGTTACGGGTCTCTGCAGCCACAGCAGGCGCTGCGATTCTCTGGCAGTCTGACGTCACCCCTGAAGGCACACTCCGTTGTCTCCTGAGACGGGGGGGGGGGCGCAGTGGAGCCTTTCAAACACAGGACTGTCCTCTCCAAAGCAGAAACCCCAGGCTACTCGAGCACAGAGGAGGGGCAGAGTTCTGTCCTTCCTCCACCACTGCGTTCACTCGTCTGAGTGCAACGATTTGCTTACGGCTACCAGGCTAGTGCTTAATTGCAAGGGTGCATAATGCCCGAGGAAGGGCTGTAGCCTAGTGGCAGAGCATCTCCCTTGCATGTGGACGGTCATGGGTTCAATCCCTGACTTTTCCAGGTAGGGCTAGGGAATACTCTTGGCCCAAACCCTGGAATGCCGCTGCCAGCCAGTGTAGACCATGGCTAGATGGAGCAATGGCTTGGCTTGGGATAAGGCATCTCCCCAAGATCCTGAGAGTGCCAGCAATATGCTAACGGACAGTGCAGGTTTTGCAGGGAAGGCTGAAAGGTTTGTTATGCTGTTGGCCAGGAAGAAGACAAGGGAGCCTTGCAGGCCCATCTGTGACCGCAGGCCAGAGAATAATTGGAGCAGCGAAAGCAGAGAGGCAGGAGTGGTGAGGCTGCAGGGTTGAATTTCATATTAGTTGAATCACAAGCCCTATCTTTGGCTGTGGCTCTAGTGAATATTCATTAAAATTGCCGGGGTGGAGGGGGTGGGGAGCATATTGTGGTTAAATATGGAGGGAATGGCCCCATCCAGACTTGATTCACCTTGTGGATCTGGTGAAAAGAAAGGAACCTTGTGAAAGGCTGGAAGGGGAGAGAGATTCAGGATGGAGAGACGCTGGTGGACTCCTTATCTCAGCCCCCTATCAGCTATTTCCTCATGTGTTTAATTAAGAGTCCGTCTCCCTCCAAGAGAGCAAGGGCAGATGGGGAAGGTGATTTTTGCAGGAATGCGAAGCCCAGAGGCAGGGCTGAGGCAGGGCTTGCTGGAAAGACACACAAGCACCTTGGAGCCCATGTTAAAGATTGACTGCTCAAGGTCAGCAGGACAGGACGGAAGGGGAAAACCCTGCTTAGGTGGAAGGAGACCCGGCTCAGAGAGCAGCCCCAGGCTGTCCTGTTTGCAAAGTACAGAGGAAGGGAGGTCAGAACCTCAGGGGAAAACAGGGCTTGGCTAGGAACCTGTTTTCAGTGCAGGGCTTCAGCTGTGGAGTGTGAGGATAATGTGCCTCTGAACATGCGCAGAGTGCAGGCATTGGCTTCCTGCAGGGCTGAGCATTAGAACTCGCTTTCGATTCAAGAACATAGCACTCGGAAGCTGTAAAATTACTACCGAGTAACCACAATTCCTCCCCATTATATTAAGGTTAAACTTTGGACATCATTTGCACTATACAGTGGTACCTCTGGTTAAGAACTTAATTCCTTCTGGAGGTCCGTTCTTAACCTGAAACTGTTCTTAACCTGAAGCACCACTTTAGCTAATGGGGCCTCGCGCTGCCGGAGCATGATTTCTGTTCTCATCCTGAAGCAAAGTTCTTAACCCGAGGTACTATTTCTGGGTTAGAGGAGTCTGTAACCTGAAGCGTCTGTAACCTGAAGCGTCTTTAACCTGAGGTACCATTGTACAGTTATACCTTCGATCCCAAACACCTTGCAAGTTGAACGCTTTGGCTCCTGAGTGCCACAAACCCGGAAGCGAGTGTTCCGGTTTGCGAACATTCTTTGGAACCCAAACGCCTGGCACGGATTCCAATTGGCTGCAGGAGCTTTCTGCAGCGAATTGGAAGCCGTGCCTTTGTTTCCAAACGTTTTGGAAGTCAAACGGACTTCCAGAACGGATTCCGTTCAACTTCTGAAGTATGACTGTACATTTAAAGCAGCATCATGCCACATTAAACAGCTCCCCCCCCCCAAAGTCCTGGGAACTGTAGTTTCTTATGGGTGCTGCAGAGAGTTGCCAGGAGACCCCTATTCCCCTTGCAGAGGGACAGTTCTCAAGAATGGTTTAACATCCCACCGCTCTTCTCAAAGAACTCTGGGAATCGTAGCTCCGTAAAGGGAATAGGGATCTCCTAGCAACTCTCAGCACCCTAACAAACTACAGTTCCCAGGATTCTCTAGGGGAAGCCAAAGCTGTTTGAAGTGGTTCAAGGCAGGCTTGAACCTTATCGCTTAAGAAACAAATCTGTGGAGCACGGGGTGAGGGGAGAGAGCCAAGCTAAGCCAGCGGGGAACGAGAGGAATCCGAATCGGTAGGGAGACTATAGAATCTTTTCTTTATGTCGTTCTGCTATTATTGTGTGGTGCTTTTAAGTTTTGCGGCTTATGGAACAGACAAATGGAACAAGCACTTCCCATTGTATTAGAAGCAGGAACAGGAGCCGGCAACCAAGTGGAGGGCTGGAAGATTTCTCCCACAAAGAAAGGTGTTACAAATGTCTGGGGCTTTTTGGCTTAGAAATAAGGCAAGGAAGGCGAGGAGAGGCAGTACAGGGATAGAAAGTTATGCAGGCTGTGAAGAAAGTGGGTAATACGTACTAGAATCTAGGGTCACTCGATTAAGCTGGATAGTGGGAGCGTCTCTGCAGGGTGGTCTGGAGGAAGAAGAGGAGTTTGGATTTGATATCCTGCTTTATCACCACCCTAAGGAGTCTCAAAGCAGCTAACAAACTCCTTTCCCTTCTTCCCCCACAACAAACACTCTGTGAGGTGAGTGGGGCTGAGAGACTTCAAAGAAGTGTGACTAGCCTAAGGTCACCCAGCAGCTGCATGTGGAGGAGCGGGGAAGCGAACCCGGTTCACCAGATTACGAGTCCACTGCTCTTAACCGCTACACCACATAGGCTCTCCTTCACGATGGTTGCCATAACAGTAGCATCTGAACTGAGGTAGAGACAAACAATTTCACTCTCAAAAGTTCTTGGCATGTGAAGAGCATTCTGCAGGCCCTCCAACTGTCCCTATTTTCCAGGGACAGTCCCGGTTTTACAGAAGTCATCCCGGTTTCTGATTTGATCCCGGAATGTCCTGCTTTTCCTTAAAGGTAAAGGACCCCTGACAGTTAAGTCCAGTCGCGAATGACTCTGGGGTTGCGGCGCTCATCTCGCTTTACTGGCCGAGGGAGCCAACGTTTGTCCGCAGACAGTTTTTCCGGGTCATGTGGCCAGCATGACTAAGCCACTTCTGGCGAAACCAGAGCAGCGCACGGAAACACTGTTTATAGGTACCGCCGGAGCGGTACCTATTTATCTACTTGCACTTTGACGTGCTTTCGAACTGCTAGGTTGGCAGGAGCTGGGACTGAGCAACAGGAGCTCACCCCATCGCGGGGATTCGAACTGCCGACCTTCTGATCGGCAAGCCCTAGGCTCTGTGGTTTAACCCACAGCGCCACTTGCATCCCCTGTTTTTCCTTAGGATATCCCTATTTTCATCGGAGAAATGTTGGAGGGTACGGAGTTATACGATACCCAAGCCGAGGAGATAAGAACTATAAAACCTTTAGAAGACATCTGAAGGCAGCCCTGTAAAGTTTTTTGACGTTTAATGTTTTATTGTGCTTTTATATACAGTATGTTGGAAGTTACCCAGCGTGGCTGGTGCAACCTAGACAGATGGGTGGGGTATAAATAATAAAATGATGATGGAATGAGACGTCCCTATTTTCATCAGAGAAATGTTGATGGGTATGATCCTGTTCCTACAGTGAGTGGCCAACCAGATGCCAATGGCAAACCCACAAGCAGGATCTGGGAGCAAGCGGCCCTCTCCTCACTTGCCATTCGCTGCTGGGAGGCAAAACATGGACCTTGTGGCTAGCAGCCGGCTTTCCCTCATCCTCTGTGAATTTTCCTAATCCTCTTTTAAGGTGGCCGTCACAACCTGTTCTAGTGAGCCACCAAGGATTTGTGTACATACTCGGGTTCACCAAGGCTGGCTTTGAACCCCTCGGAAGAGCTCCGCCAAATTGCACAGTGGTGGAAAAACACAATTTATTTGTTGCCGTCACTGCCATAAAGCAGCAGCTCCTTCCATTCGCCTGGACTTCCGCTGAGCTTTGCACCACTTGCGTTCAAGCCATTTCCCTACCAGCTTCATAGCCTCCAATTTCCTGGTTAGCCCAGTAGCCAAACAAACTCCGCTGGGTGGGAAAAGGGTGCTTGGGAACGATCATATTCTGAATCATCTCTGCGTCAAACACAGCAGCAACTTAATGGGGAGCCATGCTAACTGGAAACCATCAAGGGCTCTGGGAAATTCTTTAAGTCCTTCCAGGTTGAATCCTGACAAGAGAGAAGTACTGGGTTTTTTTGGGAGGGGACAGGGGGCGGTCAGGTGTGGAGGATTCCCTAGTCCTGAATGGGGTAACTGTGGCCCTGAAGGACCAGGTGCGAAGCCTGGGAGTCATTTTGGACTCACAGCCATCCATGGAGGCGCAGGTCAATTCTGTGTCCAGGGCAGCTGTCTACCAGCTCCATCTGGTACGCAGGCTGAGACCCTATCTGACCGCAGACTGTCTCTCCAGAGTGGTGCATGCTCTAGTTATCTCTCGCTTGGACTACTGCAATGCGCTCTACGTGGGGCTACCTTTGAAGGTAAGCTGGAGACTGCAACTAATCCATAATGAGGCAGCTAGACTGGTGACTGGGGGTGGCCGCCGAGACCATATACCACCAGACCTGAAAGACCTACATTGGTTCCCAGTACATTTCTGAGCACAATTCAAAGTGTTGGTGCTGACCTTTAAAGCCCTAAATGTCCTTGGTCCAATATACCTGAAGGAGCGTCTCCATCTCCATCGTTCAGCCCGGACACCGAGGTCCAGCTCCAAGTGCCTTCTGTGAGAAGTGAGGTTACAGGGAACCAAGCAGAGGGCCTTCTCGGTAGTGGCACCCACCCCGTGGAACCCACCAGATGTCAAGGAAATAAACAACTATCTGACTTTTAGAAGACATCCGAAGGCAGCCGTTTAGGGAAGTTTTTCATGTTTCGTGTTTTTAATATTCTGTTGGGAGAGCCAGATGGGCAGGGTCTTAATAATAATAATAATAATAATAATAATAATAATAATAATTGTATTATTATTATTATTATTATTATTATTATTATTATTCCAGTGGAGGTAAGGCCTGAATAAACTGGAGTTAGGGGAAAGGAAGTCAGAGTGGGTGAGATAAAGGAAGGGGGTGAGAACAAAGAACAGGCAATGAGGCCGTTCTCAAGAGGTCTAGGGTTGAGGCTACTTGAACGCTGGTTGTGAAGACACTTCCTCACAGGTCCCAGAAGGAAGGGAAAGCTGGACCAGGTGGTGAGTAAGGGAGCAAGCCAGTCCCAAAAGCCAGTGGAAAGAGAGGAGAATCTCCCAGCAGCCTGCACAAACCTGGCAAGCAATTCAGTTGGTAAACAATAACGACAGAAGACCAAAGAGAATTATACAAATTATACTAAAGAAAGGAGTTTCACCGGGCTGGAGACAAGGATTGCACATGGAAGAGTTTGTGCGCATAGAATTTCTCAAATAGACGCACAGCAAATATGGCTGGCCAGAGACAGGGCACTGGCTCCCCCTACAGGCCACAGAGTGACCAAGTTCTATTCTCCTGAAGCCCTAACACAAAAACGTGAGGGTGTCCATTGGAAACAAAAGGAAGAAAAATAAGAGAGGGCAGAGGAAAAGAAGGCAAGTGACACATAAGCAGCTGACAACTTATACTACGCTTTGGTAAGGGTTAGGGTTGCGGGAATATATCTGGCCTCTCTAGAGCTGCATGCTGACCATTATATAAGGCAAGTTTCAGTGGGCAGCCTTTAACAGCTAAATAAATAGCACACAAGGCAGAGAGTTCAAGGGATGATAAAAAAGAGCATCCTTTCTTATCTCTGCTGCCACCAGATTCCTAAACAATAGCACAAGGCTCCTGTTTGAGGGTGTCAGAGGCCATGGACAGGATTGTTAGTGGGTGGAAACAGAGAACTTTTGAACATTGCAGTTTCGAACAGTACTGGGAATTCCTTGTCCTACTTATCACAGAAGTGCAATGACCCAAGATATTCCTTTTGTTCAGGAGCTAGGGGTGTTGAAAGATTTGAAACTAGCTTAAAAATAAAAGGTGTAATATAGATACACCCGTTGCAAGCCACTAAGGCTGGGTGATATAGCAATATATCGGCCAAAACCCGTTTGAAGTTCATATCTTGATAGCGGTTGCTGGCCATCATTTTTGCATGTTCTTCTGATCTTTTTTTAAAAATATGTTTTTATTAAAGATTTCTTAGTTTACAAAAATACGTGCATTGTCTCTTTTTTCAAGTTGCATTTTCTGCAGATCAGTTTCACTTGTTGCGAGAAGTTAGTGTTACATACAGAAGTTCTGATCAAAGATGCTTGTGCTTTTACCCAGGTCTGTGAAAAACATGAACAGCTGCAAGGATGTTGCTTGCCCAGAGTTGGAAAGACGGTGAGATACCTACGAGAGCAGACTGGCAGATGAAACTATTGGACTATGCAGAGATGGCAAGATTAACTGGGAAAATCAGAAATCAGGCATATCAAAATTTCAATAGAGAATGGGACAAATATAGATTGTATTTGCAAGACCACTGTAAACACTTCAACTTTTTAGGCTTTGGATATAACGGAGGACTGTAATTTGGATGGACTTATAATATGCAGGTGGAAGAGTTTTTTAATGAACCCACGGAGGCGAGAAGGGAAGTGCAAGGATTCCCAAGAATTTTGTGTAAAGTTTTAATATTTGCAAGAATATTTTTCTGTGAATGAAATTGTAAAACCAAGTAAACATTTATTTTTTTAATGAAAACAAAGGAAAACAAATGAACTCTTTGCTCTCTCATGGCCTTTGGCACCCCAACTATTTTATGACCCTTTCTGTTCTGCATCCACATACAGCGGTTTGCTTGGCAGGCAGGCCTAATGGAAAGACCACAGGAAGCTTCACTGAACAGTAGCAGTGGAGGAGAGTGCCAACTGCTGAAACTGTGAAGGCCCTGTGTCTCTTCTGCAGATCTTGACACAGCCCCATTGTTGTCCCAGAAGCACATGGATCTCAAAGGTGCCTGGACACTGAGCTGGCAAATGTCAGCTGTTTGCTGCACTGCTTAACTGTTTGGCAATGAAACAAAACCTTAACGGACTGGAGAGCTGGGTCCAAGTGAACACAACGAATTTCAGCAGGGACAAATGTAAAGTTCTGCACTTAGGCATGAAGAATCAGATGCATAAATATAGGATGGGAGACACTTGCAGTAAATGTGAAAAGGATTCTAGGGGTCTTGGTGGACCACAAGTTTAACATGAGCCAGCAGTGTGATGCAGCAGCAAAAAAGGCTAATGCTTATTCTAGGGTGAATCTGCAGAAATATACAGTGGTACTTCGGGTTACATACGCTTCAGGTTACAGACTCCGCTAACCCAGAAATAGTACCTTGGGTTAAGACCTTTGCTTCAGGATGAGAACAGAAATTGTGCAGCAGCGAGGGGTCCCATTAGCTAAAGTGGTGCTTCAGGTTAAGAACAGTTTCAGGTTAAGAACAGACCTCCGGAACGAATTAAGTACATAACCAGAGGTACCACTGTAGTGTCCATTTCAAGGACAGTAAGAGCTGTGGAACATGTGGAACGGTCTCCCTCAGAAGGCAGTAGATTTTCCTTCCTTGGAGGTTTTTAAGCAGAGGTGGGATGGCCATCTGCCATGGATGCTTTAGCTGAGATTCCTGCATTGCAGGGGGTTGGTCTAGATGACCCGGGGGTCCCTTCCAACTCTACGATTCTATGAGAAGAAAAAAGTCACTGGGCATCCTCAGAGAGAGGTACTTTCATGATAAGCTTTCAGCGACATGGCTCACAAACACTTTCCCCTTTTTACAGAAGTGCACACATGTATCTGCCAATAGAGGACAACACTTCATGCACCTCCTTTAATTTTTGTCACACAATAGCACCTGCTAGTCTGTTAGGAATCAGAAAACTCTTTTCCCACCCACTGCTCCGGACTACAGCAACTGCCCCTCTGAATCAGGTTTTTTTTGAGGGACTGGCTGTGCCCTAGTGCCTTCGAGAGGAGTTTGACACACCAAAATGAAGTGGGTGAAGCTTATACCAGGAAGTGTTTCACTCGGCAAAACTCCTGCAGGTCAGGCACAGGAGTGGTGCCAGAAAAGAACAAATGGCTAATCCTCGTCCAGAGCATAAACAGAAGGGTTGCAATGTAGTAAAAAAATTATAATTACTTGACTGTGTCCTAACCACCCCTTATGTGTCAAGCCTGACAAAGGATTCTGGAGAATTCAAAAGACTACATACAACTTTGCGATGTTTTGCTCAGCCTAATAAAGGTGTCGCGTTAATATGGTTTCTGGATTTTCCTTATGGGATAACATGGCTACCATTTTATTTTTTTTAAAGGTCTCCATATGCTTCCTCAGTGGGCCAGGAGCCTGACGTGACAATCCTGAGACAAGATTTCAACACCAGAAAATATGGGTAGGCAAACTAAGGCCCGGGGGCCAGATCCGGCCCAATAGCCGTCTAAATCCGGCCTGCGGACGGTCCAGGAATCAGCGTGTTTTTACATGAGTAGAATGTGTCCTTTTATTTAAAATGCATCTCTGGGGTATTTGTGGGGCATAGGAATTTGTTCATTTCCCCCCCTTCAAAATATAGTCCAGCCCCCCACAAACTCTGAGGGACAGTGGACTGGCCCCCTGCTAGAAAAGTTTGCTGAACCCTGCCATAAGAGCCCTGCCATGAAATTGAAACAGGGCATTTTGACAGACACAGTGGCTCAGCAAGTTAGTCCTCCTTGGTCTGTCAGTTGATTCTTCTCCCTGGCTTGTCAGTTAATTCTTTTCCTGATACTGACCTGGTGGGACGCATGGCTGCAAGTAGCTGCAAGCAGCCCAGGAAGCATGCAATCGACTCAGTTCTGGGAACACTTTGAAACGACCTGACAAGGACTTCTTGGAACAAAGTATGCCTTGGGATCCTCCCTGGGCAGAACTCCATACCAGCCAAGATAATGTTATTTCCCATGTTCCTTTTTGTGTGTACTTTTAAGCCACTGGTTTGCAATCAATTTTACTTTTAAAATACCAAAATGTGCCTTGCGATTTCCCTCGCCACCTGCCCGTATCAGATTGCAAATACCCTAATCCTATTTGGGTTCCTTTCATAAGAGAGTTTTAAAGCGTTCTTGTGGCCAGAACAGTCTTGACACCAGCACATTGGCAGGTTTCTGAGCTTTCGGATTAGCAAAATGGATGGGGTGCAGCGCATGGGGTTAGCAAAATCTTGGTGGCACCTTGCGCTTATCCCTTGGCAGGCCCACAGAGCCACAAAGATGATCATGCCAAAATACGAGGCCCAGAAAGCTTCTCCGCATGGCAGAAACTGGGAGCCGTAGACAGCAGACTCTTGACAATAGCCACAGTTGAACCAGAGGTATTCCAAGTGTCAGTCACTCTTACCTTTCTGCCGCCAGGTAGAGATAGCTGATACAGTGGTACCTTGTTTCCCGAACTTAATCTGTTCTGGGAGTCCGTTCGACTCCCGAAACTGTTCGAAAACCAAGGCGCAGCTTCCGATTGGCTGCAGGAGCTTCCTGCACTCAAGCGGAAGCCATGTCGGACGTTCGACTTCCGAAAAACATTTGCAAACCAGAACACTTACATCCGGGTTTGTGGCGTGCGGGAGCTGATTTGGTCGACAATTAGGCTGTTCAGGAACCAAAGCACCACTGTAGTGGGAGGCTGGCTGCTCACTGCTGTACTTTTATTTTATTTTCCACGGAACTGAATGGCAAGAAATATAACAGGGGACCCCACTGGGGTAGGAGACAAACCTGTCCGCAACAACCAGCAATATCTGGGACAGGTATTATTCCACATCTGAGATACAGCTCCTTTTCTTTCTCCCCCGAACTGAAAAGGTTCCGAGTTTCTGGAATTCAAAAGGTTCCAAGTTGCGCAGGGCTGCAATTGGTGACCTCTTTCAGATGGGGGAAAGATGATCTCCTTCGTTCCTGAGACTGCGCTTACTCAGGTTGTTGGAGCGAAAGGCAAAGCTGGCCCCAATCCAGTGGAATCAAGTGTGACCCTAAACTTCTGGTCCATAAATGTGAATGACTGCCTGCTTGCCGGTCACACACTTGGGAAGGAGAACGAGATGCAGAACACAGACTCTGAAAACTTATTAAATCTGCTCCCCGCAACCCAGCCACAGCAAATTTGCTAGCAAAGTTATGTTACTTTGAAGGCTCTTCAATACATATTTGGCAGCAAAGCCCCAAGCCCTTAGCAGAATTGTTGGAAAGTTTTTACAGTTATTGTTTCTCTGAATTCTTGGGATTGATAAACATGACCGAGAAAGACAAAAAAAGTTGTTGTTTTTTAAATTCTCACAAGTGTCGTATCACTGCCCACCATTAACTCTCAAGGTGTTGCTGGCCAGCAATCTGAGAAAACACACCTTACCGTTTTCGATGATGAAGCTAGTCTGGATAACAAGACAGCTTGCTGACTCCTGGGTAATGTCTTGCAGCCCCTTCATCACAAGGATTAGAAACAGGGGAGACGTAAGGCAGACACAGTTTCACGTTGCCAGGAGGGCAATATTGCTCCGGCTCTTTAGAGAGAGGGAAGTCCTCAAATGCACCAGCAGGAAGCTGGTGTGAGGCTAAAAAATGAAAAGAGGTGATGCGAGTCACGGGGTAGAGAGAGAATAAAGACATGAACTACCCCAGGGGAACAACACACGCATACAGAGACACAAGCACACAGGACTAGTCTTGTAAATAGTGTGGTTTAATTTTGCCTAAAGTCCTCAATGCCTTATCCTGCTGTGGATAGCCCAGTCTGCATGGCCTCCTGCCCTGCTGGAGGGAGACTACTAGGTTTTTGATCCCAACTTTGTGGCTCACAGCTGCAAGCGGCAGGGTCCGTGGTGTGCCCTGGGGAGGCCAAACCCAAAGAGCCCACACCTGCTTCGTGTCAGCTGCACGCCGCCAACGCTCTGGTCCTCTACAAATCTATTCAGAGCATCTTCAGAACACCACAACCCCTCAAAAGGGACAGAAGCAGCAGAGGGGAAGGAACCCGGAGTCGGGCGCCGAGCCGCCAAGACAACACGTTGCCGTTTTGGCCTTTGACGCAAGGAAACCAGAGCACAGAGAAGCCCTTCAACCCAAAAAACACTTTTGCCCAGTCAGAACGGAAAGCCAGAGGAGAAGGTTGGTTAGAAGAACTTGACGCCTCGCCCGTCATCCAGGGTGATGATTTCAGCCTTGTGTTCCTGTTGCAGAGCTTGCAGAGCACGGAGAAGCATGGATTCTTCCAAGCCATGGAACTCTAGGAGAGGAGGAAACAGCCTCGGTTGAGGGATCTGGCAACCACACATAAAAGCTTCCACAAGATAAGCAGCAATCGCTACATCTGGTGGTAGAGAGTTCCACAGTGTAACCATGCACTGGTTCGAGAAATACTTCCTTCTGTCTGTCACTGGATGAACCTGGGATCTAGTATTATGAGAAACAAAGGTTTTCCTCTTTTTATCTACACTGTGCATAATGCAGCCTCACTCGCCTTTTTTCCCCCTAAACTAGAAAAACCCAAAGGTTGTAGATTTTCCTCCTACAGGAGTTGCTCCAACCACTTGATCATTTGGGTTGCCCGTTTCTACACTACAATGCAAAATTCCGCCAGGTGCAAGCAAAGCTACCTTCATTCTCTGTGTCATCGCCATTGGACAGCTCATACAAGGTGAAAACTGAGTTGGTCAACCCATTCTTTGACACCTGGTAACAGAAGAGGGAGGGGGGAAAGAGAATGTTAAAACTCTGACCCGCATTTATCAGTTTTCCAGTCTCAGATCAATAAGTCAATAAAAATGAAGAAAAATGTTAAACACAGCTTTTCGTAAAAGGAAAAAAAATCAGTAGTAGAGCACCAAAGCACAGCAACAAAAATAACAGGAGAAGAGAAAAAACAAACACACACAGTTTGAGCAATGTATCAGAAGGCCTTCGACATTGGGCACTGAAAATACATTAGAATAGACGCCAGGCAAGCCTCCTTGAGGAGAACATTTGAGTTGCGGGATGCCTGCATTGAGAAGGCCTCTCTCCAAACACCATTTGCGCAACCTTCAGAGACAGGCAGGTTCACGCAAGAGATGACATGTTTTTAGTTCCCAACGCGTGCGTGGCTTCAAAGATAAAAACAGCAGCATTTTTAAAACTGTGCTCAGAAACAGACCAGCGGCCCATGAAGAAATGAGATATTATTATTGGAAAACAAAAATCAAAACCAAACAGATGCCGTGGTTAATTTGCTTCTCAAAGACCGCATCTCCGGAAGCCTTTTTCTTACTTTTCAAGCTCTGCAAAGCTGTTCATCAAGACTCAATGCAGGCGATCTGCTTGGGCTGGTGGGCATTTTGTGCTTCCATGACTGCACTGCACAAGCACAGAATTTGCGTATCAGGCAAGGAAAAAAATGTCCCTAGAATCTCAGTTTTCACTGGGGAAAATAACAGCAACTTTCTAGCCCTTAACACTGTGGGGGGTGGGCAGAATGCCTGGTGAAACTTCAGAGTGTGGGAAGGGAGGAAGGAGCGGATTCAAGCATACAGACCTCCATGACCTTAACCAATGGCTTTCAGGAGCACCATTAACCAATATGGGTTACACAGTCCAGAACCTGCTCTTACCCACTGATAGATGAGCTTGCCCCATTCTTCCGGACGCCGCCACATGATCAGAAAGCTAGATTTGTTTTTGTCAAGCCATTCAAGATTCCCTGGAATGAAGCAGAGCACTCACATAATATCAGGGCCCACTTGTACCTAAGACAACAGACACTGAATCTCTCCTGTGTAAGAAGTCGATTACTTCTTAGATGAGTCTGTGCAAAAAAACATTAATGCTGTGATTTTAGTCACACTTACAGTGGTACCTCGCAAGACAAATGCCTCGCAAGACGGGAAAACTCGCAAAACGAAAGGGTTTTTGGTTTTTTGAGTTGCTTCGCAAGACGATTTTCCCTATGGGCTTGCTTCACAAGACGGAAACGTCTTGCAAGTTTGTTTCCTTTTTCTTAAAACCGTTAATACAGTTGCAACTTGACTTCGAGGAGCAACTCATAGCACGCGGTGTGGTAGCCTTTTTTGAGGTTTTTGAGGACTTTGGTGATTTTTGAAGCTTTTCCAAAGCTTTTCCGACACCGTGCTTTGCAAGACGAAAAAACTCGCGGAACGAATTAATTTCGTCTTGCGAGGCACCACTGTACTTGGAAGTAAATCTCACTGAAATTGATGAGAATTGCTGCCAAATAAACATGTTTGGGATTAGGGATTTACATGACCCTCAAATTTCATGATCTTCTTTCTACCCATATAACCATTTTGCACAGCATTATACACAGTGGCAGTTTCCCCCCATCCTGCCACCAAACAGAGAAAGATCCCACCAGAAATTTCAGCTTGAAGCGTATCTTTAAAAGTTAAACACCACAGACTTTCTGATTTCAGGAAATTTCTATCTTGGGGGGGGGGGGGGAAGCATTTTTTGTTCATTTCAGAATATTGACTTAAAATGTCTCCTGATGATTGTATACCCATTTTTATATTCAGCTGAAAAGCTCACACATCTCAAGATTTCAGAAGCAGGCTAATCTGGAGTTCTCAAAACTTCTGTTACCATTTCAAAATCACATCATTTTATCCCTGTTATCAGTGATGGCTGGTTGCTTTCTTTATCCCCAATTGGGATAAAGAAGGAAGTTCAAACTGTCTTATGGGCAGAGAAGTTTCATTTCCTGACCCACCTTTACTTGTGTAAGGAAGATACTTTTGTTTTCCATGCTAGCTGTTAGACCCTGCCTGGCATTTTAAAATGAAAACTGGATAAAACAGTAAAGGCAAAGTTAACTCAAAATCAACACAAACCAGAACCCACCTTTTTTCCTGAGTTCTTCTAACACCACAATGATGGATTCCAATGGGAGCTTTCCTGTTTCACAGTTAAGGAAACAGTCACTTGGCACAGGATAGGAAAAGGGTATACAGAAGTCGAGAAAATAATACAAAGTAGGACAAACTCAACTTAGGACAACTAAAGGAACCTGAAAGGTCTTGGTCTCAGAATTCAGGGCTTTTTTACTCAGAGCAGATCCAATGAAATTAATGAACCACAGTTAGTCATGTTTATTAAATTCAAAGACTGTGCTTGGAGCAAAAAGGTGAAGCATTCTAGTTTCTCAAGGAGATGGCTCTTCTCTTTGCTGCAGTAACGCAGCAGATATGGTAACTTGCCCATCAAACCAAGCATGCAACCAACCCAACTCAGAATTTGGTCACTGAACTGGAAGGGGTTAAAATGACATTAACTCAACCCTTTGCTTGAAGGGCAGGACCATCCACCAACCTCTCAACAGATCCACTAAGGCAACCCCAAACATGTGCAGAAAGCAGACACCTGCAAAGCAAATAGCTTGAGACGTTTCAAGTAATTAAGTTCCATGTTGCAGGGGACGAAAACTATGGAGAAGTTTGATTCCACCTTGAATTTATGTTGCAAAATTGGCTTCCTAATACTGTGCCGAGTAAGAAAACCCATCATCAACAAAAGCACAAAAGCAGGTCACTGCAGAAAAACAACCACCTGTTTTATAGTAAGAGTAAAATAGTTGCATTGTACTTTTTAATGAACTAAAGTGGCAGGGTTGGGCAGAAAGTTCATTTCGCAGAACTCAAGAAGAGAGATATTCTGTGTAACCGAAATGTATTCTGATACAATTTGCCAACCAGGAAATGTCAGCTACTGTCATCTAAGTCCCTCTGTTTTTAATAGATCCAACAGGGCAACTAATATTTTGAGGACATCTGCTCAACAATGACCCAGACTGCAATACAGAGGGATGACATTTCAAAGAAAAATGAGTATAAAAAAAAGTTTGGGAAGCAAAAACTTATCTCCTGCTCAGCAAAACTAAAAAGGATAAAAGAGAACGCACATGCTGTTCTGGCCCAAGATGAGGATAGAGCTGCTGACCTAGAAAAAAACACTTGTTTAAAAATGCAAAGTCATTCTGTGTGCTTTTCCTTGTTCTGCACTTGTGCAGCAACCCAACGAACAATTGCTGCAAGCCTGAACTGCTTCCAAGCCTGAACTGTGAACTGTTCTTCCATGACAGCAGCCAGCACTTTCATCTAAAGAAACAGCAAAATTCCTTTGCCTGCTCACCAGGGTAGGTAAGACAGCCACAGGCCAGGGGGAGGAAGGATACGCTGCAGTTTCCAGTTGTTGAACAGTGGGCTCTCCTGCGCCTCTGCGACAGTCATGGTGTAGAGCTTGTTGAGGCGGCAATAGGAAAGCACTAAGGAACACCAAGCCGTCAGCTGCTTCTGCCTCGTGTCCACATTGGGCTGCAACCTAATGGAATCACAGGGACAGCTATAGCTCAGTCCATTTCAGAAATCCAGCTAAGCTAGTTCCAAAACAGAATCAAGAATTAGAAACTTCCCAGCTCCTGTCAGAAAACCCTGGTGGTGATGATGATGATGTTCTGGGCCCAGCCGCGTGACTCAGGAGAGCTCAGAGACCCTTGGCTGAAGCAACCGCTGCTTTCCCCCCTGAGCTGGCCAACAGATGTGCCTCACATGAAAAATAGGGACAATGGCTGCCGAGACCATATAACACCGGTCCTGAAAGACCTCCATTGGCTCCCAGTACATTTCTGAGCACAATTCAAATCGTTGGTACTGACCTTTAAAGCCCTAAACGGCCCAGTATACCTAAAGGAGCCTCTCCACCCCATGGCTGTCAACTTTTCCCTTTTCTTGCGAGGAATCCTATTCGGAATAAGAGAATTTCCCTTAAAAAAAGGGGAAAGTTGACAGCTATGCTCCACCCCCATTGTTCAGCCTGGACACTGAGGTCCAGCTCCAAGGGCCTTCTGGCGATTCCC
>NC_138038.1:9977701-10002701 GCF_964106645.2 Podarcis pityusensis | reverse complement strand
TCAAGTTACAGACTCCGTTATCCCAGAAATATTACCTTGGGTTAAGAACTTTACCTCAGGATGAGAACAGAAATTGTGCTCTGGCGGCGTGGCGGCAGCGGGAGTCCCCATTAGCTAAAGTGGTACCTCAGGTTAAGAACAGTTTCACATTAAGAACGGACCTCCAGAATGAATTAAGTTCTTAACCTGAGGTACCACTGTACCTCCAGGACTGCCTCTCTCCATAGGAACCAACCTGGACCCTGAGATCATCACCTGAGGCTCTTCTTCTGTCTTGGGCCCGGTCTTATTCAACATCTTTATCAACGACTTGGATGATGGACTCAAGGGCATCCTGATCAAATTTGCAGATGACACCAAACTGGGAGGGGTGGCTAACACCCCAGAGGACAGGATCACACTTCAAAACGACCTTGACAGATTAGAGAACTGGGCAAAAACAAACAAGATGAATTTTAACAGGGAGAAATGTAAAGTATTGCACTTGGGCAAAAAAAATGAGAGGCACAAATACAAGATGGGTGACACCTGGCTTGAGAGCAGTACATGTGAAAAGGATCTAGGAGTCTTGGTTGACCACAAACTTGACATGAGCCAACAGTGTGACGCGGCAGCTAAAAAAGCCAATGCAATTCTGGGCTGCATCAATAGGAGTATAGCATCTAGATCAAGGGAAGTAATAGTGCCACTGTATTCTGCTCTGGTCAGACCTCACCTGGAGTACTGTGTCCAGTTCTGGGCACCACAGTTCAAGAAGGACACTGACAAACTGGAACGTGTCCAGAGGAGGGCAACCAAAATGGTCAAAGGCCTGGAAACGATGCCTTATGAGGAACGGCTAAGGGAGCTGGGCATGTTTAGCCTGGAGAAGAGGAGGTTAAGGGGTGATATGATAGCCATGTTCAAATATATAAAAGGATGTCACATAGAGGAGGGAGAAAGGTTGTTTTCTGCTGCTCCAGAGAAGCGGACACGGAGCAATGGATCCAAACTACAAGAAAGAAGATTCCACCTAAACATTAGGAAGAACTTCCTGACAGTAAGAGCTGTTTGACAGTGGAATTTGCTGCCAAGGAGTGTGGTGGAGTCTCCTTCTTTGGAGGTCTTTAAGCAGAGGCTTGACAACCATATGTCAGGAGTGCTCTGATGGTGTTTCCTGCTTGGCAGGGGGTTGGACTCGATGGCCCTTGTGGTCTCTTCCAACTCTATGATTCTATGATTCATGTGCCTCCTCCATGAGATGTCCAGAGGGTGGCAATGCAATAAGGCACCTTTTCTGCAGTGGCTCCTTGTTTGTGCTCTCCCCAGAGAGGCTCGCCTGGTGCCTTCATTATAACACTTTTAGGTGCCAGGCGAAAACGGTCCTCTTCATCTAGGCCTTTGGATGAGTAACATCCGAAACTGTTTTAAATGCGTTTTAGGAGAGGGGATAATTGAATTGTTTTTGCTCTTTATTATTATGTGGTTTTTTTGTTTCTTATATTGTCTTTTATATTGACTTACTGGTTTTCCCAGTAGTGATGTATGGAAGTGAGAGCTGGACCATAAAGAAGGCTGATTGCCGAAGAATCGATGCTTTTGAATTATGGTGCTGGAGGAGACTCTGGAGAGTCCCATGGACTGCAAGAAGAACAAACCTACCCATTCTGAAGGAAGTCAGCCCTGAGTGCTCACTGGAAGGACAGATCCTGAAGCTGAGGCTCCAATACTTTGGCCACCTCATGAGAAGAGAAGACTCCCTGGAAAAGACCCTGATGTTGGGAAAGATGGAGGGCACAAGGAGAAGGGGACGACAGAGGATGAGGTGGTTGGACAGTGTTCTCGAAGCTACCAGCATGAGTTTGACCAAACTGTGGGAGGCAGTGGAAGACAGGAGTGCCTGGTGTGCTCTGGTCCACGGGGTCACGAAGAGTTGGACACGACTAAACAACAACATTGTATTTTTATATATTGTGAACCGCCCTGAGATCTACGGATGAAGGGTGGTACACAAATTTAAATAACAACAACAACCAATACCAGGCTGAAGGTCTAATAGGCTTGTGTGTTGAGCATGCTGCTTTATGGAAGTGAGTCATGGGCAACTGTGGCCTAAACCACTGAGCCTCTTGGGGTTGCGGATCAGAAGGTTGGCGGTTCGAATCCCCGCAACGGGGTGAGCTCTGTCCCTGCTCCTGCCAACCTAGCAATTCAAAAGCACACCAGTGCAAGTAGATAAATAGGTACCGCTCTGGCTGGAAGGTAAACGGCGTTTCCATGCGCTCTGGTTTCCGTCACGGTGTCCCGTTGTGCCAGAAGTGGTTTAGTCCTGCTGGCCACGTGACCCAGAACGCTGTCTGTGGACAAAGGCTGGCTCCCTTGGCCTGAAAAGCGAGATGAGCGCTGCAACCCGATATTTGCCTTTGCCTAGACTTAACCGTCCGGGGATCCTTTACCTTTTAACGCTCGCCAGGAGTACAAATGCACTGCGTCAGGAAGATTTTGGGCAGGTCAGGATTCCAAACAAAGTTGTGCTCTCCCAAGCCCACATTCCCAGTATGTTTGCACTTTTACCTCAGCAGCATTTGCACTGCCTTGGTCATGTGCGTGGAATGCAAGCTGCCAACACAGTTCTAGTTTACAGGTTTTCTATCCTGGGGCAGCACAACCTATTTTTCTTTTGCCCTTTTTCTCAGCTCACCAAGCTCAAACCAGCCACCAGATTTAGGGTGGTGCGGCCGGTTCCCTCGTACAGAGCACAAAGCCGAGGGAGAGCAAAATAATAATAATAATAATAATACCTCTATTTATATGGGGTACCTACAGAGATCCATATTACCAAAGTCCACCCCTGCTCTCACAACCCATTTTTGAACCAGTTCATTCACATTAAATCATTAAAAAATTGCTCCCCTTTGCTGGTTCCCCTGGCAACCTGCACCCTCCCTTTAACAGAGTTTGCAAAACACAAGGGACTTCCATCAATCTGTTCATTGTCACCCTGATCTGTTTCATAGCTGTCAACGTTTCCCTTTTTTAAAGGGAATTTCCCTTATTCCGAATAGGATTCCTCGCAAGAAAAGGGAGAAGTTGAGAGCTATGATCTGTTTCCAAAATGTTTCCGGGACGCTTGGTTATTGATCCAGCATTTGTTCTGATTTGCTTCCTGGGAGGTTACACGACATCGCGTCAAGCAGCTGTTACCCCACCGCTTCCAATGCATTCCCCCATCACTAAAAGCCCAGTTTGGGAAGGAAGTGTATTTGTTGTGTAAGTGCGCTAATCAGCTTCCGTTGTCTAACTCCTGTTTGCTAGTATGTGATTGGATCCACCCTCGACCCCCCGAAAATAGCAACGGTCTGAAAGTGCCCTTGTTCATTAATGGGTGCTGCTACGAATAAAATCAATGAACACATTTGCAATCCTTTTGATTTTAATCATTGCTCCACTACACGAAGCATTCGTAAAGTGCCAGCAGTGTGCAGGTGATGTATAGGAACACAGACAAGACATTGGGACACCTTGAAAACCAGTTCATGTGTTCAGAATCAGACCTGACACGATCCTCCCCTGGGACTGTGAAGCCTAAGAATTGAAAAATTGGAAAAGTGGTATAATACGACAAAAACAGAGTGGCTTGCCAAATTATTGGAGTATTACAATATGTCCAAAACAATGGGAGAAATCGGAAGGATCTCAGAAGAGAAGGTAGACAAAGACTGGAAGGTGTTTAAAGGATATTTGCAAATTCATTTTGAGAAATCAGAACTCCTATTAGAATAAACAAGTTCCGTTATAAATACTGAAATACCAAGTAATATGGATAACAATGTATAACAGAAAATGAAGTAGAAAGTTGGTTTAATAGTGTGTGAAAGAAAGTAATAGAAATGGAAAGAAACTGCAATTGAGTAGATTGGAAGTCTAACACGGGGTGGGGTGAGGGGTGAGGGACAGTGGTGGGAAAAGGATTGAATCTGGGTATGTTATGAATATTTTTAAGGATTGTATGAAATGTATGTTTGTTTGTATATCCGTAATATGTATGTATAAATGTATTAATGTTGAATTATTTCAATTAAAAAGAAAGAAAGAATTGAACTATGGGACTGCCTGTTTGGAGACATCCCCACACTGTCATCTTCCTGCCTGGCCCTGCTGTGTTTGCTTTTTGTCATTGTGGTAAGTAGAGGCGTTGTTGATGTTGTTATATTGAATTCTATCCCACTTTTCCCCCTGAGAGGAGCTCAAGGTGGCTCACAGGTGGGGTAATAATTTAAAAGCAAGCAGGTGGTGCTGTGGGTTAAACCACAGAGCCTAGGACTTGCCGATCAGAAGGTCAGCAGTTCGAATCCCCGCGACGGGGTGAGCTCCCGCTGCTCGGTCCCTGCTCCTGCCAACCTAGCAGTTCGAAAACACGTCAAAGTGCAAGTAGATAAATAGGTACCACTCCGGCGGGAAGGTAAACGGTGTTTCCATGCACTGCTCTGGTTCACCAGAAGTGGCTTAGTCATGCTGGCCACATGACCCGGAAGCTGTCTGCGGACAAACGCCGGCTCCCTTGGCCAATAAAGCGAGATGAGCGCCGCAACCCCAGAGTCGGTCACAACTGGACCTAATGGTCAGGGGTCCCTTTACCTTTAGCTTTAAACATGTTGGGCAGTGTGTATGGAGGTCCTGGGCTGCCCAGACGACAAGCACTCTCAGCCTCGCTGATACTGTCCAAAGGAAAGCAGAGCAAGACGTTTGGCATCAACTTGGCTGCAGGAGTTGCCAGAAGGAGACATACAAGGAGCCATCCAACTTTCTTAGGGACTTCAGGTTTGTACAGGCTTCACTCCTTAGCTTTTTCTTCTCCCGAGGATATCTTGCAAGGCAGTGAAGGTTTAGGATCACTTTTTCCCTTCTCTTATATGGGCTACCTTCCTAGGTTGACAAGCCACATCTGCCCCTAACTTCCCTGTACAGTACGTGCAGAAACTGCCTTGTGGACCATCGGATACACTATCGATCTCGTATGCTCAATCTGCTGGAGCCTGTCTTCGCATGCAATGGAAGGGTGTGTGTATGTTTTGTTAGAACATACAGATAATTACAATAAAAAACATCATTGTGTCAGCCCTTTCCGCACAAACAGTCACTTCGCAACAGCATTGTTGGAATAAGAAAGTCTTCATTAGCCAGTGGAAGGATAACAAGGAGCATAGCTGTCAACTGTCCCTTATTTGGCGGGAAACTCCCTTATCCCAGCGCTGTGTCCCGCTGCTGTTCCTTATTGATGATGTCCCTTAAATTTCCTGGGTTTCAAAGGAAGCAGCTCCTCTCCCTCCCTGTCGGCCAGGGAGGCTCCAACTGGGTTGCTTGGCTGCGTTGCTCACCCAATAAGGAGTCTAAGAATGACTGGGGGGTGGAGCTTGCATGCCTTGTGCCGATCAAATCGGCTGTGTTGCCTGGGGACTCGCCTTTGCTCAGCGCTTCCCAGCAGAGAGGTGACGGTGGTTTTCCTTGCTGCATCCCCTTTGCTGGGTTGCTGCGCTGTGGGAACCACCGCTTGAGGCTTCGTTTGGCTGCTGGCTGGGCTTTCTGCCTTTGGCTCGGAGGGGCTCAGAAGTTGAACATACCTGTGCTCTGAAAATCCCTTATTTTGGCTGCTGATCCCTTATTTGTGAGGCTGCTGGTCCCTTATTTTCAAATCTGTAAGTTGACAGCTATGCAAGGAGAGAGAAAGTCTTAAGTTCTGTATGGAGGGAGTTTCAAAGTCTAGGAGCAGTCATAAAAACAAACAAACCAGTTTCCAATATCCCTATTCCCTCTTCTGTCTTCTGACTGACCAAGAGCACCTTTGTCTTGTCCGGATTAAGTTTCCGTTTGTTCACCTTCCTCTGGTCCACTACTGATGACAGATTCTGCTCCAGAACTGAGACAAGCTTTCTTGGATTTAGGTGGAAAGGAGAAACAGAGCTGGGTGTCTTCATCATACTGACGATACCAAGCCCCAAAACTCTCTCCCAGGAAGGAATGTAGACAACTGTAATATAGTCTGGCTGTTAGTGTTGGGCTTTCAGGGTCCTTGATGTAATTCAGTCAAATTTCCAGGATGTGTTCCAGGATGGGATCAACAGTTGATCAATGTTGTTGGTTTTTGGAACTGCATCTGCAAAGAGAAAAGGTCAGATACTCTATGAGCTCCACAAAAGATATAGGGTTCATTGACACCCAAAGAAATCAGCAATTGCAAATGTGCACTTTAAGATTTCAGTGAAATTTTATAAAGCCATTTGAAAGTAATGTATCTGCGGAATCTTTTTTAGAGCTGATTAATCACCTTTCCTGTAGCTAGTTAACTAAGACTGGGTTACTGTTTGCATGTAAACTCCACAATAGCATCACTCCTCTGATTTAAACAACAACAACAGCCTTAGTATCTAAAGACGTGTGCATGCACACGAAAGCTTATACCCAACTTAGTTGGTCTCTAGGGTGCTACTGGACAATTTTTTAATTTATTTTGACAGCCTTAGTGGTGAGTGACAGCACTGTTGTCCAGATAAAGATGTTCGGAACTGTAGTCCAATAGCATGCGGAAATATCTGTTGGCTACCTCTGGCTCATACAATGCTGGAGGAGGGCATGCCTGGCTGGCTGCAATCCTAAATAGGAACACTCTCGTTAGAGAGAGCACAACATTCTGTTGCAAGACCTGTTTGCCTTTATGCAAGTTATACAGTCATACTTTGGATCTCAAACGCCTTGGCTCCCGAACAAATTGGCTCCCGAATGATCGAAACCCAGAAGTGAGTGTTTTGGTTTTCAAAAGATTTTCAGAAGCTGAACGTCTGACGTGGCTTCCAGTTGGCTGCAGGAACTTCCTGCAGCCAATAAGAAGCTGTGCTTTGGTTTCCGAATGTTTTGGAAGTCGAACGGACTTCTGGAACGGATTCCGTTCGACTTCCAAGGTACGACTGTATTTTGGAGCTGTTTCAATTCCAGTTTTCACTGCTGTACTTGGTCTCTTTTGTTTTGGTTGGTAAGATCCTAATGACTGCAGCTCCCTCCAGTGGCTTCCCTAGATTACTGCCCTGTACTGATTCTGGGGCAATTTTCTAAAAGGGCCTTTGCGTGTGTTCTTCAGTGTTCTTCAGACAAAGACGGATGGGGAAATGTGTGCAGGGAGACTGCAATAAAGTTTGCTGCTTTCACCTCTGAGTGCCTGAGGCTGCATATGCACGACACTGGTCTCATCCAAAAAGTAATAGCTCTTTGCCATTTGTTGATTGACAGCCAGAAATGCTAAAACTCCTTGCACGAGGCTAGGGTTTCCTCTTTTTGACTGTGCATCGGATTGCCCATCCCCCCCTCCCTAGAATTAGGGTTGTTCGCTTTGACCTTGCTATGCCTGTCATGGGGTCGTCTGCTCTTGGGGCAGGGGCCCGGTAGGAATTTTGTCCATCTGGCTGATTGCCTGGGGCCATTTGGTTTTTGCCTACTGCATAGCAAATCGTCACAGCTTGTAAGGTTGTGGTTAGGCATTGGTTTATGGTTTGGTTGGTTGAGGGGCAGTGGTTGAGTGCCTGCCCTTGGTAGATTGAGTGCCTGCCCCTCTAATGCTGCTGCTGCAAGGGATTCCGTTAAAGGAATTGGGGGCTAACTATTGCTTGTCCACTCTGCCAAGGGGGCTCGGGCCATAGCAATGAGCTCCTGGTTGCATTTGGGGTGAGGGCAGGTTCCCTGCTCCGTCGTTACCCCCAAGTGTATTCCCCTCTTCTGACTTTCGCATCGTGCGGAATGTCAGTCTGTCCCCCATGGTGGGGGCAGATAGTCGCAACCAATGCCTAAGCAACCACTCACAAATTTGTATTTCAATAAAGTTGTGGCCAAAATTATGCCAAAAATCTTAAACAAAAAATTCTGTGTGATGTGTGAGTTATTGGGGTGGCCCTGGGGATCTCGACACGCAAACAGATGAAAACAGATCTAGTCGGTCCCAGCAATGGGCGTGTATCTACACTTGCCACATGGGCATAGGCAGGGGGGCAGCTGCCCCCCTCTAAATCTAATTGGCCAATTGTGTCTGTTCTGTTCTGCCCCTAAAATAAATCCTGGCTATGCCCATGACCTGCCCAATGACATTTTGGGTGGGTGCGTTGCAATAGCATAATCACTGCTTCCTGCTTCATTTACCTGAGGCACGTGCAAAGGGGAGAAAACATGGATTACCGAAGCAAGGGGAAGGTTTTCCAATGTATATCAAGTACGCTCACCCTTGTGGGCAGCAGGCTCTAGAATCAAGCTATACAGATTCTAGGTTGAGGATCAGCACTAACAATTCTGGATTGAGGAAAATGACATTTTTGGTTTGTGCGACAAATGGGCTGGGATGCAGGTGGCGCTGTGAGTTAAACCACAGAGCATAGGACTTGCTGATCATCAGAAGTTCAGCGGTTTGAATCCCCTCGATGGGATGAATTCCCATTGCTTGGTCCCTGCTCCTACCAACCTAGCAGTTCAAAAGCACGTCAAAGTACAAGTAGATAAATAGTTACCGCTCCGGTGGGAAGGTAAACGGCGTTTCTGTGCGCTGCTCTGGTTCGCCAGAAGCGGCTTAGTCATGCTGGCCACATGACCCTGAAGCTGTACGCCGGCTCCCCTGGCCAATAAAGCGAGATGAGCACCGCAACCCCAGAGTCGGCCACGACTGGACCTAATGGTCAGGGGTCCCTTTACCTTTACTTTGCAAATGGGCTTGTGTGTGTACAGCGCCTGGTAATGATGAAGCTGCAAAGCTCATTCTGGCAGCTCCCACATGTTCCCTTGCAGGTCTCCATCTGCCCCCCCCCCTTCCTGATTTACCAGATCTGCATCAGTTGCTGGTCCCTGAGGATGAGAAGTGAGAAGCTTTGCAAGAGAGCTGCTTGTACTCACCTGTGTCGTCGTATCAACTGAGTCCAGAGAGACCTGGAAACTCCTGTTTCTGTCTTGGCTTTCTGAGGAGGAAAGGGCCACAGAACAGCCAAAATGAATGATTGGCCTTAACAGAGAGCCTGTTTTCTCCATTGCAAAGCCTTCCTTGTGGGCATACCTTCCCGACTGCAGTTCTTTTCATTGCAGCCGAGTACTAAGACTCCTGTGTGCTTCAAAGAACAAGCTTGTGACCAAAGGGAAGGGAGGGCTGTTGCTGAGAGCAGCAATGGGATGTGGGGAGGGGGGAAAGCTACATACAAACCAAGAAAACACACCCACACACACCCACACACACCCCGATTTGCTCCTGGTCTACACAGCCCTTGCAGCAGCGCCCTCCTTGCTTTTTGCAAAGCAAGACATTTGCTTTCCTGGAAGCCATCAAAACTCCTGGGCCGGCCCTGGTCAGCCCTGTGCACAGATTGGCCCTTGACCCTGCCACTCAGTTGCTCCGTAAAGTCACACACAGAGAGAGAGAGAGTTTGTGGAATGGCTGTAGTCTGCCTGGATGCCAGGAACACTTCCATAATATGGCGGTGAGTGGGTGCCTGCTTGTGGTTCCTCCACCAGAGACAGATGTATTCTGCACAGGTATTCATGGCCTTGTTTTATCCCAGTGCAATATGTGGCACTGCTAAGAGGTCCCAAGCCTAAGATTTGAAGAGCAATCCCTGGCCCACAGCTACCTAATGTAGCTGTGAAGAGTCCTCACCTTCATTGGCAGCTCCTTCATTCACGATGGTCAGACCTCCTGAGGGCTTCCACTCTTCCTCATCTTCCTCATACCAGGCCTCAGCATCATCGGAGAAGCTGCAGGAACAACAACCAAGAGGTCATTACTAGGACCTGAAGGCAGACAGACGGATGACAGCATTCAACATGCGCCAGGTACATTTTGCACCAAGCTATGGTTTTCCCAGTAGTGATGTATGGAAGTGAGAGCTGGACCATAAAGAAGGATGATCGCCGAAGAATTGATGCTTTTGAATTATGGTGCTGGAGGAGACTCTTGAGAGTCCCACGGACTGCAAGAAGATCAGACCTATCCATTCTGAAGGAAATCAGCCCTGAGTGCTCACTGGAAGGACAGATCCTGAAGCTGAGGCTCCATACTTTGGCCACCTGATGAGAAGAGAAGACTCCCTGGAAAAGACCCTGGGAAAGTTGGGAAAGATGGAGGGCACAAGGAGAAGGGACGACAGAGGACGAGATGGTGGGACAGTGTTCTCGAAGCTACGAACATGAGTTTGACCAAACTGCGGGAGGCAGTGGAAGACAGGAGTGCCTGGCGTGCTCTGGTCCATGGGGTCACGAAGAATCGGACATAACTAAATGACTAAACAACAACAAAACCGGCCATTTGCAACCAGGTGAAGATGCCTGATGTCTCCACCACCTGGAGGTGGATGTCTGAGGATCCTCTCAACTGTTTTCACACACTAGCAACACATCCTGCGGAATTCTACCCATTATATTTTATCTGCACACTCAGAACGAATTTCGGCAACCAAAAGGCCATATTGAGAAATAGGACTTTCGAGCTATCTGGCCCCAAAATGGCAACTAGGCATTCTGTTTTGGTGACTGTAACTCTGGTTTAAGGAGCTATTTGGCACGTAACTTATATATCTGAGTTTCTAACACCGCTCTTCCAGCGCAGGCTGCCCTCTCCCTTAGCTAGCTCTTTTGCTAGCTCTTCTGGTTCATAAGGTGGGACGCAGGTGGCACTGTGGGTTAAACCACAGAGCCTAGGACTTGCCGATCAGAAGGTTGGCGGTTCAAATCCCTGCAACAGGGTGAGCTCCCGTCTTTCGGTCCCAGCTCCTGCCCACCTAGCAGTTCGAAAGCACCCCTAAGTGCAAGTAGATAAATAGGTACAACTTTATAGCGGGAAGGTAAACGGCGTTCCATGCGCTGCGCTGGTGCTGGCTCGCCACCTGCAGCTTCGTCACGCTGGCCACGTGACCCGGAAGTGTCTCCGGACAGCGCTGGCCACCGGCCTCTTAAGTGAGATGGGTGCACAACCCTAGAGTCGGACATGACTGGCCCGTACGGGCAGGGGTACCTTTACCTTTATGGTTCATAAGACTTATGCTTTCAGCTTGTGGGGAAGAATAATCACCATCTATTACTCAGTCATCTAAGGACCTTGTTGTACTGGCTACCTTTGAACAGGTTGCATACCGAAATCTCAGGGTTGTGTGTTCGAGTCCCACATTGGGCAAAAAGATTCCTGTATATTGCAGGGGGTTGGACTAGATGACCCTTGTGGTCCCTTCCAACTCTACAATTCTGTGATGGTGTTGTGTGGCTTGTTTGCTTTTGTCGGTGGTGGTATTATTTGTACGTCATTTATTTTCCTCTATTTCATTTTATACATCTATTCCCCTTCCTTTTTTTTTGTTTTGTTAAAAGTGCAAATAAAAATAAAATAATAATACGTAAAAAAAAGGATTTTCACAAAAACCCCAGCTAAAATGCTCCTCTCACCCTTTGTTATCCGCTGCTAAGACATGGGGAAGAAAACATTCATTTTAGCAGGGGATTCCAATGCATAAAATCCCCTTCTAAAATGAAGGAAAGCGCCTTTGTTTTAGCAGCACCTTGAGAGATGCTTTGAAGTCCACAGTTTCAAAGCACGTTTCAGCAGTTGGCACCGTGGCATCGGGCGACTGACCTGTCAAATTTGCCCTGCGAGTTCAAACCTGATCCAGCTCGTGGGACCAAACAGATCCCCTACTCATTGCTATACAAGATCCCAGGAAATCGCTAACTCATTAGGTTCGGCTCCCTGCTAAGAAGGACCAGAAATTTAGGTTATTCTCCTCCAGCCTGCATCTTACCCATGCAGTGGCGTAGCGTGGGTTGTCAGCACCCAGGGCAAGGCAAGTAACTTGCGCCCCCTAACCCGTGGATTTGCGCCTCCTAACCCTAACCCCCAGATGTTGCGCCCAATGCGGCCGGCCCCCCCGCACCCCCCACGCTACGCCACTGTACCCATGCACTTCTTGTGCTTCTTACCTGGAACGAGACTTCCTCCATCTGGCTCTGAGGAGGAACATCGCCAGGACGGTGCTGATCACTGCAAGGACAGCCAGCCCAACCCCAAAGCCGACATCGCTCTTCCGGATCGGTGTTTGGCAGCGATCATCCATGTACCAAAAGGACTCCACATCATTGCACCTATGGGAGAGATGTGCAAGTGGTTTCAGGGGAGCGCATTCCCCCTTCCCAAGGCCTTGCCAGGTGTTAGAATTCCTGCTCCGTGATTGCAGTCATGGGATTGTTGTCTTGCACATGACGTTATATGTTTTGACTCCACAGAGTGGGAAGTGACGGAGACAGGGTGTTTGTGTTCCTGTGTTCCGTGAAGTGGGACTATTGTCCTTTGTTCTTTCTCTTTGCTGTCTGATGCTAGAGAGAGAGGGAGCCATGTTGCAGTGCTCCGTGTGTGTTAATATGTAAATAAAGTAATTAGCCAAAATGCTGAGTTGCTGAGGTCTGTCACGTGCATGATGTGCAAACTCTGCGGATCCCTAAGTGTGTCCATTGGCATCGGTTGCTGTGATGTTTGGGCTGAAGAAAGCTTTTGAAGCTCCCAAACGAACGACCAGGAGGGAGAGAACATGCCAGTCAGACATGTGTCTCTGCCAGGGTCCTACTCGAGTGTAGGACAAGTGTATGGGAGAGATGTGCAAGTGGTTTTAGGGGAGAGCATTCCCCCCTTCCCAGCCCACATCTGGATTTTCTTGCAGAGGGGAAGAAGAGGAACAGGGCTCTTTCAGACTGTCACAGTTTTCAGCTGGGATTCTATCACGTACTGGCACAAATTCAGGTTTGCAATGGGATGCCCGGATCCAGGGATATTTCTGCTATCCGCTCCTCTGTCCACTTACCTGCAGTAAGGGCCTCTTTCAGATAAGCTACATAAGCCATTGTTGCAGTTCATGGTGTTTTTGGTGTCCTTGGTACAGTCGGAGATACAGCGCAACGTGCCTGTGGAGTTATCGGGGTAATAGTAGTCTGCATATCTGGGATCAATGTTTTTTCTGCAAGCAGCTGGGAAGGAGAAAGAAGAAGAGACCACTGCCACAAAAACCGCCAGGACCTTCATGAAGCCCTTAAGGCTATCGTGGCTTCTCGCTTTGTCAGGCAGAGCCCCAGATTCCCAGATGCAAGCCTTTCCCCTCTCCCCTTAAAGAAACCTAAAATCTTTCTCCACCTTTTCATTCATTGCAGCGGCCACCCATCCACCCACTAGAGACCAGCAGGGCTGCACTGTGCCTCCCCAATAAACCCAGCTCCACTTGCTCGCCCAGCTGCCTGCCCCTCCCCTCCCCTTGGCCAGGACTGTCTGGGACCAAAGTCACACTCAGGGAAGCAGAGGCAGCTCAGTGGGTACTGCCGATGGGGGGAAGTGGGTCCAGGGCAGCAGCGACTACGGCAGTGGTTCCCAACCTTTCTTGGCCATGCCCCACCTAAGCACCTCTAAAAGCCCAATCGCCTTCTAAATCCAGCCCATGGACGGTCCAGGAATCGGCGTGTTTATACATGAGTAGAATGTGTCAGTAGTAGAATGTGTCCTTTTATTTAAAACGCATCTCTGGGTTATTTGTGGGGCCTGCCTGGTGTTTTCACATGAGTAGAATGTGTGCTTTTATTTAAAATGCATCTCTGGGTTGTTTGTGGGGGCATAGGAATTCATTCATATATTTTTTCAAAATATAGTCCGGCTCCCCACAAGGTCTGAGGGACAGTGGACCGGCCCCCTGCTGAAAAAGTTTGCTGACCCCTGGTTTAACAGATCAGTGTGGATCTAGTGATACTGATGCGGAATAGAATGTACCTGTTTTCATCTGAGGAACATTGGACGGCATCTGCCAAACTATCCCACCATGAAAGAGAAGAATGGAGGCCTGGCAGTGCCAACTTGCTGACACCATGATGCAGCCAGAAGAACAGGCAGGCAGCTCCCCTTGGGCTTAGAATGAGCAAGCATGCAGGACCAATTCCAGGCAGCTCACTGTTTTTGCTCTCACTGGACAGGCTGCGGGTGCATAAATAATCCCTTTGTTCCTCCCTAATTCTGGGACTCACCTTCAGCTGAAAAATTTGTGCTTGCGCTCAGAATAGGGTCAGGTGAAGCTGAAAAGCAAAATGCTGCGGAAAGAAAGAGATGGTTACATTGCATGATTTTACTTATTTCCTTTCTTATATATTTTTTCTGCACCTCTTCAAAATGCCCTGACAGTCTCTCTAAAGTCTCTCTAAAGAAGGTAATGTGGAGAGGTATATGCTGTAATGTAATCTTGAACATAGGTCAGGTGGGTGGGGAATAATAATAATAATAATAATAATGGAATAGGTAAAGGTAAGGGGACCCCTGACAGTTAAGTCCAGTCACAGACGACTCTGGGGTTGCGGCGCTCATCTCGCTTTACTGGCTGAGGGAGCCAACTTCCGGGTCATGTGGCCAGCATGACTAAGCCGCTTCCGGCGAACCAGAGCAGCGCACAGAAATGCCGTTTACCTTCCCACCAGAGCAGTACCTATTTATCTACTTGCACTGGCCTGCTTTCAAACTGCTAGGTTGGCAGGAGCAGGGACCGAAAAACTGGAGCTCACCCCGTTACGAGGTTTCGAACCGCCGACCTTCTGATCAGCAAGCCCTAGGCTCTGTGGTTTAACCCACAGTGCCACCCGCGTCCCAATAATGGAATAGGACGTCCCAGTTTCATCGGAGAAATGTTGGACGGTATGTGAAAGAAGCTCTTGTTAGAAATAGGTGGGTGGAGTTGGAGGAAATCAGAGACACACATCTTGGCTCTCTGAAGCATTTGATGAAGTAGAAGTTAGTCCAGGCTTCTTCAACCTTGGCCCTCCAGATGTTTTTGGCCTACAACTCCCATGAGCCCTAGCTAGCAGGACCAGTGGTCAGGGATGGTGGGAATTGTAGTCTCAAAACATCTGGAGGGCCGAGGTTGAGGAAGCCTGAGTTAGTCCATAACAGCTTATAATGCCGTCATGAAATTCTTCAAGGTGTCACAACCTTTTTTCTTGTTTTTGCTGCAAGAGATCAATCTGACTCCTTCTCTAGATATGGACTTTTATTTAGTGCAGGGACTCCCAGCCATGGAACCTTCTGAGTACCCTTCTCTAGCCAGGAGGACACAATAATATTGAAATATCATCTTGAACTGGAAGACTGTTGCCCGGAGCTTACATGAGTTCCCTGTATTGCATTCCTCCTGAGTGGAGTTGATGGCAGTCAGCTGCTTCCGCACGACCTCGGTCAAATTCTGGACAGTTTTGTCAATGATGTTCACATCGTTGTTTATTACAGCTTTAATGATGACTTCGTGGTCCACGATAATGCTGCCTTTCCTAACACAGTGATGAAAAAGGGCAATATCTCAACCACCATTTTGTTGTTAAAAAGAGCACGGCAGGGCATAGCTGTCAACTTACAGATTTGAAAATAAGGGAGCAGCAGCCTCGAAAATAAGGGATCAGCAGCCAAAATAAGGGATTTTGCTGTTGTAAAGAGTTACATACATTGGTAGGATTGACAGATGCTGTCAATCCGGCATGAGGCGGTTACGGTTCCCGCCGTGGCCGCTGAAGCGCCGCCCTTCTGCGTCCCTCCCCATCGCCTCCTCTTCCTCCTCCCTCAGGCCGCCTCCTCAGCTGCCACCACTGCTGCCGCCTCTGGGCTCGCGGGCGGCGTGGGCGAGAGTCTCTCCCCCCCCCTCTCGGGCAGGGAAGGGCCGATAGAACTCCTCGCACCAGGACGCCAGCATGCACTCTCTCGCGCGGCGGAGGACCCCAGGCCGCTGCTTCCCTCCCGAGCCGGGCAAGCATGAAACCCGGGAAATTTAAGTGACATCATCAATAAGGGACAGCAGCGGGACACGGCGCTGGGATAAGGGAGTTTCCCGCCAAATAAGGGACGGTTGACAGCTATGCGGCAGGGGCGCACGTTGACGAGGAGAAAGCCAAAACCGGAAATTCACTTATGTCCTTATGAATGTGCAAGATCAGTGCTATGGGGGCAGCCTAAATCTTGTTCTACCAGCATGGCTGTATGCACACCATATACATTTAAAGGACATGTTTTCCTCCAAAGAATTCTGAGAGCTGCAGTCTGTGAAGGGTGCTGGGAATTGCAGATTTCTGATAGATGCCCTCCAGTTCCCATGATTATTTGCAGAATGCAATGTGCTTTCAATGTATGGCGCACAAGCCGAATGCATAACAATGCACGGACAACAATGGGATATCAGCTCCGCCCAATGCGTGATGGATAACAGCAACAACCGGGAAAAGATAAACATAACATTTTACAAGGACAGGAAGAAACACCACAGACAGAATAATTGCCACACGCAGGAAGAACAAGGATATTGTTTGAGTGCCTCATTTGTAGTTTTATAAATCATTTAATGTGTCAGCATGAATGGAAGTTATTAATATTGCAGTTGTCGTATAAGGGATTGTTATTATGACCGGAATGTAATTGAAATTCATAAGATTTTGTAATGCAGAAATAAAGAAATAATCAAACCATCAATTCTAGCATGCGGGGGGACGGGACCTTATCTAAATTATATAATTTGGTATTTGAACGATTGGTATTAGTAATTGTATTATAAATTGGTATCGTTATAATGAGGCTATTACAGTGGGACCTCGGGTTAAGTACTTAATTCGTTCCGGAGGTCCGTTCTTAACCTGAAACTGTTCTTAACCTGAAGCACCACTTTAGCTAATGGGGCCTCCCGTTGCTGCTGTGTCGCTGGAGCAAGATTTCTGTTCTCATCCTGAAGCAAAGTTCTTAACCCGAGGTACTATTTCTGGGTTAGCGGAGTCTGTAACCTGAAGTGTATGTAACCCGAGGTACCACTGTATTGGATTGTAATTGAAAACTAATAAAAATTATTAATGACAACGACAAGGACGAGGACAAGGACGAGGACAACAACAACAACGCACGAACTGTCTCTGTTTGTGGAAACATTCTTGATTTGGAATCTAGACTGGGGATGTTTTCAAAAAATGGGCTACTCTTCAACCAATAGATGAACGTTAGCCTTAATCATGCAGATAACAGGAGTACAGACAGGAGCAGCCTAAGATCTCCTAGGGAGAGATTTGGTGCCTGGGAATGATACGGAAGAAGGGGGATTCTGGGAACAACAACCTCTTGGGTTTCCTTTGAGGAGAGAGGGACCTGGTAGGGTGGCAACAGGAAGCCAGGAGGACTCGTTCACTGGCTTCACCTTAGCCTAATCTGAAACATGAATAGGCCACTGGACAATATGGCATCTCAAAGTGGTCTCTGCTTCAGGTACCTACCGCAGTTTTAAGATCACCACACCTTGGTATCCAGAGACGCCCTGATAAACATTGTCCATCTAAATGGTGGAGAGGAAAAATACAGAATGTCTTAATAATCTAGGCTGGAGTCATTTAGACAGGGAAGGTAAACAGAATGAAAGAGAACTCTATAACCAACAGAGCAAGGTGTTGAAGGATGAGTCAATGGTTCATTGTTACCTGCATCTTAAATTCCTCTTCCAAGTTCTTATACTCTTCTGACTCTTGGTTCTCGAGCTCTGGAACGAACTCCTTGTTGGTGATTTTCACTTGGACTTCAATTGTCACGGGCACACTTTCTAAAATGGAGGGAGATCGATCATCAGGCGATTGGAACATGTCCCCTCTGAGGAACTGCTAAAATGCTGGAGGTGTTTTAGTTAAGGTGAAACCCCACCCCACTAAGAAGGACATGAATAAGAGAAAACCTCATAAAATGTATGATGTGGAGAAACAGAAGTTTTTCTTCCCATCTCCTAACACTAGAACTTAACATGGGTTCAGCGGCGTAGCGTGAGTTGTCAGCACCCGGGGCAAGGCAAGTAATTTGCGCCCCCTAACCCGGGGCAAGGCAAGTAATTTGCGCCCCCCCCAACCCCTAACCTGCCGATCTGAGTCGAGTTGCTGCTGGCGCTGCCGCCCAAACCACGCCGCTTGCCCGGAGGAGGAGGGGGGCAGAGAGGCGAGGAAAATGCAACATGGCCCAGCAGCTGCAGCAGCAGCAGCGGAGGCGGGGCTGTGAGGAGGGGCTGCCTGGCACGTCCTCCGCGGCCCTGACGCGCGGGGCTGAGAGCCGCTGCCTGCCGGACGCCTTCAGCCCGGGCGCGCGCACAGCTCGTCGGTTCCACGAGACATGGGGCTCTGCTACAGCCTGCGCCCGAGGCTCTTCGGCGACTCCGGAGGCAGCGAGCGCGCCCCCCCAGATGTTGCGCCCGGTGCGGCCGGCCCCCCTGGCACCCCCCACGCTACGCCACTGCATGGGTTGCAATGGGGCAGGGCAAATGTCTAAATGGCAGATCTATGCTATTAGTAATAGTTATGGCTATTAGTTATACTTTAATTGACACTCCTCGTTCAGATTTGGCTGATCCTCAGTCTAGGACAGACATAGGCAAACTCCAGCCCTCCAGATGTTTGGGACTACAATTCCCATCATCCCTAGCTAACAGGACCAATGGTCAGGGATGACGGGAATTGTAGTCTCAAAACATCTGGAGGCCGGAGTTTGCCTATGCCTGGTCTAGGAACATCTGCCTCTGCCAGGAAAAAGTCTGTATTTGCAGAAGCCTTGCCCGGTTTTATAGGCATTGGTTCTGATTATGCTGGAGGGATTGCCCCCACCCCACAGCTGATATTAACCCCCCAAAGATGCCATAAGCATGACCTACAGGGGCAAAGAGCAGCTGGGGTGTGAATCTACTGTGGGGCTCCAATCCAGATTTAGAGTGGAATCCAGATCAAAGGTGTGGGGAATTCTGCTTTCCTTTGAAATAAAAATGGTCAGCATAAGCCTTTTTTTAAAAAGCGTGTTTAACACAACGTGGCGTTTTGCCCAAAGTTCAAAGGCTCCCTTGCGATTCCTGATAGCTGTTGCTAATGGCTCTATTCCAGGAGCAAATTAGAAGAGGAGAAATCGCATCCTTGCCAAGATTGTATATGATTTTCTCTATTTATAACTTTCTCCATGGGATTTATTGTGCTCTGAGTGCTCTTTTAAGAGCTCAAAAGTGCCATATAAATGTCTAATCTCATTTATATCATACTGAGGTCCAGCGCCGAGGGCCTTCTGGCGGTTCCCTCGCTGCGAGAAGCCAAGTTGCAGGGAACCAGGCAAAGGGCCTTCTCGGTAGTGGCACCTGCCGTGTGGAACGCCCTCCCACCAGATGTCAAAGAGAACAACAACTACCAGACTTTTAGAAGACATCTGAAGGCAACCCTGTTTAGGGAAGCTTTTAATGTTTAATAGACTATTGTATTTTAATATTCTGTTGGAAGCTGCCCAGAGTGTCTGGGGAAACCCAGCCAGATGGGCGGGGTATAAATTATTATTATTATTATTATTATTATTATTATTATTATTATTATCATCATCATTATCATTATCATTATCATTATCATCATATTTATATATACAAAGGTGTTGAGAGCTGTCAGAAAATCCCTCACAGAGCTACAATTTCCAGCACCCGGAACAAAATACAATTCCCTGGATTCTTTGCGGGGAAGCTATGGCCGCTGTAGTGGTTAAGAGTGCTTTAAACATGCAGCTTAAAGCCCCCAGCTGTGGTCCCCACCCCAAATGTTTTTGCTTTACCCCTCCAATCCCCCTGGATGTCTTTTAAAGAGAAGATAGCTGAATAACTTAATTTAATAATTAATTTAATAATTTAATAATAAGTAGTAGTAGTAGTTGTTGTTAATACATCATTTTGTACGTTTTGCGGTATTTTATGCATTGTGCCTTGCTGTTACTTTTATGGCTTGTAGTTTAATCATTCTTCATTGCAGTGGATAAGTCTGAACGGTTTATTACTTGCCCGATATTTAATTTTACTGCTTACTGTTATAGATTCTAACGGATTATTGAATATCACTTTATTTGATATAGGTTGTTTATTTTTAAGTTATTGCGACTTTTTTTGTATTGGATCAGACTGTTATTATTATTGATGTTTGATGATACCCTAGTCTTTCCCGTCTTATATACGGCGCAAAAGGGATTGGAGTGTACTTGGTCTGCTCTGCAGGAATGGAGGTCAGGTTGCTCTCGGTTCTACTTACCCACTTCAAAAGGCATGTCTTCAACTGGGAACTCACACTTCGGCCCATAGAAATTGCTAAGGCACAAACATTTGATGCCATCATGTGTTCCCCCATTTTCACACGTTTCTGGAAGAGAGAAGGTTTCCCCCACAAAATGTGGTTAGCAGCAATCTAATGTACAGGTATATAGAGAAAAACACATAGGGAAAGTGAAATTCTTCTTGACACTCAAGTAACGTTTCACAATTCCTCAGAGCTGAAAATTTTATCTCAGCCGAGGATGCCATGAAACACTTGCTACTCTTTTAAGGTGCCACAGGTTGAAGAAGAGTGGAGCGGGAAGGTAAGGTAAAGGTAAAGGGACGCCTGACCATTAGGTCCAGTCGTGGCGGACTCTGGGGTTGCGGCGCTCATCTCGCTCTATAGGCCGCCGTTTGTCCGCAGATAGCTTCCGGGTCATGTGGCCAGCATGACTAAGCCGCTTCTGGCGAACCAGAGCAGCGCACGGAAACGCTGTTTACCTTCCCGCCGGAGCGGTACCTATTTATCTACTTGCACTTTGATGTGCTTTTGAACTGCTAGGTTGGCAGGAGCTGGGACTGAGGAACGGGAGCTCACCCCATTGATGGGATTCGAACTGCCGACCTTCTGATCAGCAAGTCCTAGGCTCTGTGGTTTAACCCACAACGCCACCCGCGTAGCAGCTTCCAAAATACACTTAAATAACAAACGTATTAAGTTCATCTGAAAGGTTTTTGAAGTGCCCTGTCTAATCCAGCTTTGGGCCATGTTGGCAGGCATGGCACCAAGGCCCTCATTCCTGTTAATTTTGGAAGTTGGTGAGCGTTGTTGCAGGGAAATCAACACTGACCTTCTCTTGTCCATATTGTCCATGTTGAATGTCCCTTGCCCACACTGAATGCGTACAACCCCTTTGCAGCCAGTTGCCAAAAATCACTCTCTAAAATGTTCAAACCACTATGGCCAAACTCCAATTTGATGCCATTATCCGCTGAAGTGGCAAACTTCCTTTGCTTTCTGTGTTAAAAGGTAAAAAGGTAAAGGACCCTTGAATGGTTAAGTCCAATCAAAGGCGACTATGGGGTTGTGGCGCTCATCTCGCTTTCAGGCCGAGGGAGCCACCGTTCATCCACAGACAGCTTTCCGGGTCATGTGGCCAGCAGGACTAAACTGCTTCTGGCGCAACAGGACACCGTGATGGAAGCCAGAATGCATGGAAACGCCGTTTACCTTCCTGCCACAGTGGTACCTATTTATCTACTTGCACTGGCGTGCTTTCGAACTGCTAGGTTGGCAGGAGCTGGGACAGAGCAACGGGAGCTCACTCCGTTGTGGGGATGTCGGGAATCAAGCCTTAATCAGGAGAAACTGGCTACTCTCCAGGCACCCGGCTTGATCTCCTGTTGACCTCCCTGTCTGCATTCCCCAGCAGGATCCAGGCAGAGGTCGCGATAGGCGATCCTTCTCAGAGTGAGAAGGACACACCCCCTCTTTCCTGCCCCCCCAGGCAGGGGAAAGAGATAGACAGTAACGTATTTACATTTCTTTATTTCTGTCTTTGCAGCGTTACAAAAATCATGACTGCTCTCTTCAAGCTCCAGCAGTCGAGAGACAAACTCCTCCTGTACTTCCTGTCCAGCTCATATTACACTCTGAGCTAATTCCGGTGCCCTCTGCACTGTGAATTGACTGTCCCTCTGTTTCCCACGGAACAGTCCCAACATTCCCATTATGTTTTGCTTTCAAGCTACCAGCAGCTTGCGGCTGAATTGCTTCAATATCGTAACAGATTCGAACCGCTGACCTCCTGATTGGCAAGCCCTAGAGGCTCAGTGGCTTAGACCACAGCAAGGCAAGAAAGAGAAGGGGATGCAAGCCAATGAAAATGGACTGCTATGGGAAAGGGAACTGAGGTAACCAGTGCTTTTTTTTCTTTAAAAAATGTTTAGGGGTACTCTCATTTTGGCTCAAGAAAATCACCATTTTATAGTTCAAATCGGGGGGAAATAAATACAGTAAATGGACAAAAGTACAAAGAGTCATAAAATGTTTAGGGGTATGCGTACCCCTGTGTATCCCCAGAAAAAAAGCACTGGAAGTAACTGGTTAGGAAGCTGGTTTTCATTGCATTCTTGTGCCACAAGGAATCTTCCTGAGCCAAGACATACCTGTAGGAAGTATCAACGCTTCACTGGAAACCTCGCAGAAGCTTCCCAGACAAAAGGAAGGCTTCTCTGGGGCAAGGAGAACCAGAAATCTGATAATGACTAAAACTCAGGGAACTCGGAAATTCCAGAAACCACCAGGTTAAAGTCAAAGGTTCCCCGTGCAGATGAAATGGAAGGGCTACAGAACTCTGAAACCTGAATCTTACATTAAAAAAAATGCCTCAAGGAAAAAGAAGCAGCTAAATTTCATATTTGTTTCCAGTTTCCTACACAGCTATATAGAAGCCATTGAAAACAGATTCAGCAAAATAAAACCAAATGATCACCTGTAATGGTCTGTCTAGTAGTGGTGGTGGATGAAGTTGTAACTGGTGGCGTGGCGGAGCTGGTAGTGGTAAGCGATGTGGTGGTGGTTGTGGGAGTGGTGGTAGTCGTGGCCGGCGAGGTGGTGGTGGTTGTGGTGGTAGTTGTGGCTGGCGAGGCGGCGGTGGTAGTTGTGGGTGTGGTGGTAGATGTGGCTGGTGAGGCGGTGGTGGTGGGTGTGGGTGTGGTGGTAGTCGTGGCAGGCGAGGTGGTTGTTGTGGGAGTGGTTGTAGTCGTGGCTGGCGAGGTGGTGGTGGTGGTTGTGGGTGTGGTGGTAGTTGTGGGCGGGTATGTTGTTGTGGGAGTGGTGGTAGTCGTGGCCGGCGAGGTGGTGGTAGTGGGAGTGGTGGTAGTTGTGGCCAGCGAGGCGGTGGTGGTGGTTGTGGAAATGGTGGTAGTCGTGACCGGTGAGGTGGTGGTTGTGGGAGTGGTGGTAGTTGTGGACTGCGAGGTGCTGGTGCTGGTTGTGGGTGCGGTGGTAGATGTGGCTGGTGAGGGGGTGGAGGTGGGTGTGGGTGTGGTGGTAGTAGAGGCAGGCGAGGTGGTTGTTGAGGGAGTGGTTGTAGTCGTGGCTGGCAAGGTGGTGGTTGTGGGTGTGGTGGTACTTGTGGTTGGTGAGGTTGTTGTTGTGGGAGTGGTGGTAGTTGTGGCCGGTGAGGTGGTGGTTGTGAGAGTGGTGCTAGTCATGACCGGTGAGTTGGTGGTAGTGAGAGTGGTGGTAGTCGTGGCAGGGGAGGCGGTGGTGGTGGTTGTGGGAGTGGTGGTAGTTGTGGCTGGCGAGGTGGTGGTGGTGCTTGTGGGTGTGGTGGTAGTTGTGGCCGGCAAGGTGGTTGTTGTGGGAGGGGCGGTAGTCGTGACAGGCGTGTCAGTGGTGGTGGTGGTGGTTGTGGGAGTGGCGGTAGTTGTGACAGGCGAGTCAGTGCTGGTGGTTGTGGGAGTGGCGGTAGTCGTGACAGGCGAGTCAGTGCTGGTGGTTGTGGGAGTAACGGTAGTCGTGAAAGGCGAGTCAGTGCTGGTGGTTGTGGGAGTGGCAGTAGTCGTGACAGGCGAGTCAGGGCTGGTGGTTGTGGGAGTGGCGGTAGTAGTGACAGGTGTGTCAGTGGTGCTGGTGGTTGTGGGAGTGGCGGTAGTCGTGACAGGCGTGTCAGTGGTGGTGGTGGTTGTGGGAGTGGCGGTAGTCGTGACAGGCGAGTCAGTGCTGGTGGTTGTGGGAGTGGCGGTAGTCGTGACAGGCGAGGTGGTTGTTGTGGGAGTGGTTGTAGTCGTGGCTGGCGAGGTGGTGGTGGTGGTTGTGGGTGTGGTGGTAGTTGTGGGCGGGTATGTTGTTGTGGGAGTGGTGGTAGTCGTGGCCGGCGAGGTGGTGGTAGTGGGAGTGGTGGTAGTTGTGGCCAGCGAGGCGGTGGTGGTGGTTGTGGAAATGGTGGTAGTCGTGACCGGTGAGGTGGTGGTTGTGGGAGTGGTGGTAGTTGTGGACTGCGAGGTGCTGGTGCTGGTTGTGGGTGCGGTGGTAGATGTGGCTGGTGAGGGGGTGGAGGTGGGTGTGGGTGTGGTGGTAGTAGAGGCAGGCGAGGTGGTTGTTGAGGGAGTGGTTGTAGTCGTGGCTGGCAAGGTGGTGGTTGTGGGTGTGGTGGTACTTGTGGTTGGTGAGGTTGTTGTTGTGGGAGTGGTGGTAGTTGTGGCCGGTGAGGTGGTGGTTGTGAGAGTGGTGCTAGTCATGACCGATGAGTTGGTGGTAGTGAGAGTGGTGGTAGTCGTGGCAGGGGAGGCGGTGGTGGTGGTTGTGGGAGTGGTGGTAGTTGTGGCTGGCGAGGTGGTGGTGGTGCTTGTGGGTGTGGTGGTAGTTGTGGCCGGCAAGGTGGTTGTTGTGGGAGGGGCGGTAGTCGTGACAGGCGTGTCAGTGGTGGTGGTGGTGGTTGTGGGAGTGGCGGTAGTTGTGACAGGCGAGTCAGTGCTGGTGGTTGTGGGAGTGGCGGTAGTCGTGACAGGCGAGTCAGTGCTGGTGGTTGTGGGAGTAACGGTAGTCGTGAAAGGCGAGTCAGTGCTGGTGGTTGTGGGAGTGGCAGTAGTCGTGACAGGCGAGTCAGGGCTGGTGGTTGTGGGAGTGGCGGTAGTAGTGACAGGTGTGTCAGTGGTGCTGGTGGTTGTGGGAGTGGCGGTAGTCGTGACAGGCGTGTCAGTGGTGGTGGTGGTTGTGGGAGTGGCGGTAGTCGTGACAGGCGAGTCAGTGCTGGTGGTTGTGGGAGTGGCGGTAGTCGTGACAGGCGTGTCAGTGGTGGTGGTGGTTGTGGGAGTGGTGGTAGTCGTGACAGGCGAGTCAGTGCTGGTGGTTGTGGGAGTGGCGGTAGTCGTGACAGGCGAGTCAGTGCTGG